>NC_069505.1:493209517-493402017 GCF_027579735.1 Bombina bombina | reverse complement strand
TGTCTTTATGGACCTCACTTTGTGCTCACAGTCATGCAGGAAAGTGTTACCACAAAGTTGTTGTCTAAAATTTATTTTTACCCTGGAGCATTAAGATGACCCTTCACTGTAACTAAGGAGTGTAGTTCAAACCCTGAACCACAGCCCCAAACGATTATTTCTCCTCCTCCAGAGTGCCAGATAGTGAAGCGTGAATCATCACTCCATAGAACAAGTTTCGACTGCTCCTTAGTCCAGTGGCAGTATTCTTTTATACCATTCCAGCTGACACTTGGCATTGCGCATGTTGATGTGAGACTCGTGTACAGTTGCTCAGCCATGTAAATTAATTTCATGATGCTCCCAGTGTACACTTCTTGTGCTGATGTTACTTCCAGAAGCATTTTGGAACTTTGTAGTGAGGGATGCAATAGGTGATAGGTGATTTTTATGAGCTTCAACACTCAGCAACCCCGCTCTGTGAGTTTGCGTGGTCTTACACTTTGTGGCTGGGCTGTTGCTACTCCTAGATGGTTCCACTTCACAATAGTAGCAATTACAGTTGACCCGAGCAGATTTAGTAGGGCCAAAATGTCATGAATAGCCTATGACAATGCCACGTTTACAGTCTTTGAGCTCTTAAGTACTGTCGATGTTTGTCTATGGAGATTTCATGGCAATGTGATGGGTATCATGCACCTGTTAGCAATGGATTTGGCAGAACACCTGAACTCAATAATTTTTACATACTTTTGGCTATATTTTGTGTACAACCCCAATTCTGAAAAAGTTGGGACAGTATGGAAAATGCAAAAAAAAATGAAAATACATTATTAACACATTATTTGATGTTTTACTTTGTGAATTTTATGTATTTTTTAAAATATACACTCATTTCATATCTGATGACTGCAACACGTTCCAAAAAAGTTGGGACGGGAATTTAGGACTCATAGCAATGGACAAGTTAAAATAAGAAGGTGATGTGAAATAGGTGAGGCAGTCATGTAATCATAGTATATAAGGAGCATCCAAAAAAATGCCCAGTCCTTCAAGAGCAAGGATGGGTTGAGGCTCGCCAATCTGCCAACAGATGCGTCAGCGAATAATCCAACAGTTTGAGAACAACATTCCCCAAAAGATGAATAGGTAGAATTTTGGGCATTTCACCTTCTACAGTGCACAATATAATTAAAAGATTAAAGGAATCCAGTCAAATTTTGGTGGGTAAACGACAAGGCCAAAAAACACTTCTGAATGCACGTGATCTCCTATCCCTCAGACGTCACTGTCTCAAAAACCGTCATGAGTCTGTTATGGATATCCTGACAAAGGTTTATCAAAGTATTCCTGAGCCCATGTCAGTCAACACCATTCGCCGCTGCATCCACAGATGCAAGTTAAGGCTTTACTATGCAAAGCAGACGCCATACATCAACACTGTCCACAGTGGAATCGTTTTTTGTGATCCGACGAGTCAACATTTCAAATAGTTTTAGGAAAAAATAGTCATCTTGTTCTCCTGGGCCAAAAAGGAAAAGGACCATCCAAGCTGTTACCAGCATCAGGTCCAAAAGCCAGCGTCTGTCATGGCGTGGAGGGGTGTCAGTGCCCATGGCATGGGTAACTTGCACATCTGTGAGGGCACTATTAATGCAGAAAGATATGTATACATTTTGGAGCATAGCAAACAAGTTAAAGACCAGTGCAAAATGGATCACACAACAAGCAAACAAAGAAAAGAGGTACTCCCACACCTCAAAAAAATGCACACAAAAAACAAAGAAAAATACTTTTTGCGCAACACCTAAGTGTGCTTAAAGGGACACAACCCAAATTTTTTTCTTTCATGGTTCAGATAGAGCATGAAATTTTAGGCAACTTTCTAATGTACTCCTATTATCAATTTTTCTTTGTTCTCTTGCTATCTTTATTTTAAGCAGGGATGTAAATCTTAGCAGCCAGCCCATTTTAGGTTCAGCACCATGGATAGCGCTTGCTTATTGGAGGCTGACAATTACCCACCAATAAGCAAGCATAACCCAGGTTCTCAACCAAAAATGGGCCAGCTCCTATGCATCACTTTCCTGCTTTTTAAATAAAGATAGCATTTCACTTAAAAGGATAGGAAACCTATTTTAAAAAACAAATGCAGATACAACATACAATATTAAACACGTTCCATCTGACTTCTATTATCAAATTTGCTTCATTCTCTTGGAATCCTTTCTTGAAGGAGCAGCAAATCACCACTGGGAGCTAATTTAACACTTTTGGTGAGACGATGACAAAAGGCATTTATGTGCAGCCACAAATCAGAAACTTGGTCCCAGCAGTGCATTGCTGCTCCTGGCCCACCTAGGTATGCTTTTCAACAAATGATACCAAGAGAATGAAGCAAATTAAATAATATAAGTAAATTGAAAAGGTGTTTAAAATTACTTATGCTATCTGAATCATGAAAGTTTAATTTTAAAGTTCATGTCCCTTTAAAGGGACATAATACTCGTGCTAAATTACTTGAAAGTGATGCAGCATAACTGAAAAGCTGACAGGAAAATATCACCTGAGAATCTGTATGTAAAAAAAATTTCCTCAGCTCACCAGAGTAAGTGTTCTGTAAAACGTTTCAGTTACTGCCCAGTTACTGCCCAGCTGCAGGTAAAAAAAAAAGGAAGAAATGAACAGCAGACAATCAGCATCAACAGTGCTGAGGTCATGAACTCTCTTACTGTGATCTCATGAGATTTCACTTAACTCTCATGTGATTTAATAGTAAGCGTCCTTAAACGGAATAGGGAAATTAGATGTGTGCATGAGGCACGCTCCCTTGCAGGTCCCGGGACAGGCATACTGATTTGCTGCTTAAATTCCCCTTACAATGGGGTGTGAATACTTAGGACATTTTGAGGTAAAATATCTCTTTCTTTTTTACTTAGAGATGTTCAGGTGATATTTTCTAGTCAGCTTTTTACAGCTATGCTGCATCACTTTCAAGTGCTTTAACATTTGGGTATCATGGCCCTTTAACTTGAAAAAGTTATTATTTTATTATTATAACTTATTTGTAGAGCACCAACAGATTCTGCAGCACTGTAAACATATGTATATTTAAAGGTTATCATTTATAAGAAGCTAATGGTTAGAGAGCTCTGACAAGAGTTGCCATCTGTTGTAGGTCACCTTACATGAAGCTGGGCTCGTAGGTTTACATGCTAAGGAACTGAGGTTAGAAAAGGTTAGTGTACATTGTATGTATCCCTGATCAGTAGAGTCTTTATGGAGAGCTTGAAACTTTGAAATCTAGGGGAAAGTCTTGTAGGGCATGGTAGAAAGTTCTAAAAGATTGGTTTTGGAGAAGTCCTGTAGACAGGAATGTGAAGAGGTAACAAGAGAGGAGAAGGTCATGAGCAGAGTGAAGGGAATGGGAGAGAAAGTTTATCACAGATCTATCTATGAAAAATCTAAGAAAAAAAAAAAAAACATTAAAATTTATCATGGATTTATAAGAAAAATAGACAATGTAACCAACAGTATGGTGGTAGCCCAGAAACAAAGTGCCAGCAAATTTGTTTTGAACACCACCTTGGGCACTAGTCCTATAAATTCACCACCCCTGCTTAGAGGGATACCACCATATGTCTTTGAAGAGGCCACATGTCTGACGTTGGCTGTAGTATTGCCCAATATTGAAGCGTTAGACTCTCTTTGAACCAGGTATAATATGCTTTCGCTGACGTATTTTTGTTCGCTTCTCATATACACCCACCTCTCTAGAAGTAAACAAAATCTGATTTCAATATATTTTCATTTGACACCTTTATTTTATTGAGAGATAAATCAATAAAAGAGTGATGAGTATTTAATAGGTTCCCAGTATTACTTGAGCACAGATGCATAAGCATATAGTGAAATAATAAAATAAAAATCGCTCAGTATCACGTTCTAATCCCACCTCAGTCTCCGTACAGTCCTCAAATCAAAATCCTTGTAATATTTCCATTATTATACAAAATATGTATAGCAATTCAGCACTAGAGCACCCTACTGAAAATAAGCCGATAATCCTTAAATCTGGCTGCAAATTATTCATTCTGGTTTGTCATTACGTGAAAAATATTCTCTGTGCACACAGAGGTATTTATCTGCATTCAGTTCACCTTTCATCTAATGGACCACATTATTTTCATATTAACTGTCAAATGCAGCTTTAAATTCTGTATCAAATTATGAGCGTATTGAATTGGACTTTTGCTAAATTAGTTTTTGTTTGTTTTTTCTTTAAATTTTTTAATGGATTTCAGTATTTAGTATATTTAAGAAAGATACGTATGGGGGGGGGGGGGATGTAATTTTTATATATATATATATATATATATATATATATATTTATATTTATAATATACACATACAGCATATAAACATATATATATATATATATATATATATTCACAAACACACACATATATACATACATACATATATATATATATATATATATATATATATATATATATATATATATATTATATAAATACATACATATATACTTATATATTTTTATATATATATATTTATATATACATACATAGTATATAGTATATATACATATATATTCACAAACACACACATATATGAATACATTATACACATACATACATATATACTTATATATTTATATATATTTATATATACACATATATATTCACAAACACACACATATATGCATACATACATGTGTTATATATATTATACAGACACATACATATTTACACACACACATATATATATATATATATATATATATATATATATATATATATATATATGTATATATATATATATATATATATATATTCCCAAACACACAAATATATATACTGTATATACAGTATCTCACAAAAGTGAGTACACCCCTCCCATTTTTGTAAATATGTTATTATATCTTTTCATGTGACAACATTGAAGAAATGACACTTTGCTACAATGTAAAGTAGTGAGTGTACAGTCTGTATAACAGTGTAAATTTGCTGTCCCCTCAAAATAACTCAACACACAGCCATTAATGTCTAAACCGTTGGCAACAAAAGTGAGTACACCCCTAAGTGAAAATGTCCAAATTTAGCCCAAAGTGTCAATATTTTGTGTGGCCACCATTATTTTCCAGCTCTGCCTTAACCCTCTTGGGCATGGAGTTCACCATAGGTTGCCACTGAAGTCCTCTTCCACTCCTCCATGACGACATCACAGAGCTGGTGGATGTTAGAGACCTTGTGCTCCTTCACCTTCCTTTTGAGGATGCCCCACAGATGCTCAATAGGGTTTAGGTCTGGAGACATGCTTGGCCAGTCCATCACCTTTACCCCCAGCTTCTTTAGCAAGACAGTGGTCGTCTTGAAGGTGTGTTTGTGGTCGTTATCATGTTAGAATACTGCCCTGCGGCCCAGTCTCCGAAGGGAGGAGATCATGCTCTGCTTAAGTCTGTCACAGTACATGTTGGCATTTATGGTTCCCTTAATTAACTGTAGCACCCCAATGCCGGCAGCACTCATGCAGGCCCAGATAATGACACTCTAACCACCATGCTTGACTGTAGGCAAGACACACTTGTCTTTGTACTTCTCACCTGGTTGCCACCACACATGCTTGACACCATCTAAACCATCGGACCACAGGACATGGTTCCAGTAATCCATGTCCTTAGTCTGCTTGTCTTCAGCAAACTATTTGCTGACTTTCTTGTGCATCATCTTTAGAAGAGGCTTCTTTCTGGGACAACAGCCATGTGCGGCGTATGGTCTGAGCACTGACATGCTGACCCCCCACCCCTTCAACCTCTGCAGCAATACTGGCAGCACTCATACGTCTATTTCCCAAAGACAACCTCTGGATATGATGCTGAGCACGTGCACTCAACTCCTTTGGTCGACCATGGCGAGGCCTGTTCTAAATGGAACCGGTCCTGTGAAGCCAGTATGAGAGTGTGTGAGAGCGATAACACCAAATTTAACACACCTGCTCCCTATTTACACCTGAGACCTTGTAACACTAACGAGTCACATGACACTGGGGAGGAAAAATGGCTAATTGGGCCCAATTTGGAAATTTCCACTTAGGGGTGTACTCACTTTTGTTGCCAACGGTTAAGACATTAATGGCTGTGTGTTGAGTTATTTTGAGGGGACAGCAAATTTACACTGTTATACAGGCTGTACACTCACTACTTTACATTGTAGCAAGGTGTCATTTTTGTCACATGAAAAGATATAATAAAATATTTACAAAAATGTGAGGGGAGTACTCACTTTTGTGAGATACTGTATACTGTATATATATATATATATATAAGACATGCATTTGGATAATTATAGCTTTATTCTATGCATTTATTTAATAATGTGAAGCCTCTTCAACGAATAAACAAAGGAACCAATGATCGCCTAGCAACAATGTGTTTCTTAATTCTTGCATTTAAAACCATTTCTCTCACAGTGACTAAGGCTTTTCTGGAGGCGAGAAAGAGTTCAAAAGTTCAGGTTTACATAATTCATACTGGATAGGTTTAAAAAGTTTAAATTTACACTACTCAACAACTTTATCCATCAAGTTCTTTGTCAGTTGGTTGATTCCTGAGTCAGCCAAACATATTTAAGCTTCACTTTTGTTCTTCATAACTTACCCTAGAAACATATATTAGAAGAAAAAAAAAAATCATTTTTGTGCTGCTGCTGCTGGCTTGTAGCACTAGCTACTACTTTCAGTTTGTTTTTAAGTTTAGGATGCTTTTCTGCTTGCTTGAGGATGTTAAGCATAGGAAACTATGGGTTAATGAATTTTCATTAACAAACAAATAATGTCAAATTTGGATTAACTCAATGGGGGATGTTTATCAAGCTGTCAACCGCAAATACAGGCGGAATTCCGCAGCGTTATTTTCGCGAGCTTGATTTGACCTATTTATCAAACCCTACAGACCGGCAAAAGTTGAAATTTGTGACGTAACATACGATCCGCCGGTCTCAATCCGACGCAGATCGATGCTTACGTCATTACAGATGTTCCGAATACACATTCGGCTCTATTTGACAACTTTTCAAAGTTATCAAATTTCTAACAGGTATGCTATTCTGACCCAGCGTACCTGGTTTTCTATCTGCCACCCTGGAGGCCGCGGATGCCATAGAAATTAATGGGAGTCGGAAAGCACCGAAAGCTTATGTTCGATGCTGCCAGATATCCCATTGATTTCTATGGTTGAAAACAAGTAATGTTTACACCTAACACCCTTACATAAATCCCTGAGTCTAAACACCCCTAATCTGCCGCCCTCGACATCGCTGCAACCTATATAAAGTTATTAACCCCTATCCCGCCGCTCCCGGACCCCGCCGCAACTAAATAAAGTTATTAACCCCCTATCCCGCCACTCCCGGACCTTATCGCAACTAAATAAAGTTATTAACCCCTATCCCGCCGGACCACACCGCCACCTAAACAAACGTATTAACCCCTAAACCTCGGGCCTCCCACATCACTACCATTAAATAAACCTATTAACCCCTAAACTGCCAGCCCCCCACATCGCCATAAACTAAATTAAGCTATTAACCCCTAAACCTAACAACTCGCTAAGTTTAAATTAAAATTACAACATCTCTATCTTCAAATAAATTAAAACTTACATGTAGAATTAACATTAACAATTTTTTAACTATTAATTAACCTACCCTAACTATTATACTACAATTACATTAAACTACCAATTAAATTAACTAAATTACATATTAAAAAACCCTAACCCTACTCAAATTATTTAAATCTACTATTAAACCTTCTAAAAAATTAAAGGGACATAATACTCATATGCTAATCACTTGAAACTGATGCAGTACAGCTCTAAAAAGCTGACAGGAAAATATCACCTGAGCATCTCTATGTAAAAAAAAGGAAGATATTTTACCTCACAATTTCCTAAGCTCAGCAGAGTTAGTTCTGTGTAAAAAGTTATACTCAGCTGCTGCCCAGCTGCAGGTAAATAAAAAATGAAGAAATGAACTGCAGCCAATCAGCATCAGCAGGGCTAAGGTCATGAACTCTTTTACTGTGATCTCATGAGATTTCACGTAGCTCTCATGAGATTTCATAGTAATCTTCCTTAAACTGAATATGGAAATAATATGAGTGTGCACGAATGCTCGCTCCTTTCGCTGTCCCGGGACAGACATACTGATTTGCTGCTTAGAAGTCCTTTACAATGGGATGTGGTTACTGAGAAACTTTTGAGGTAAAATATCTTTCTTTTTTACATAAAAATGCTCAGGTGATATTTTCTAGTCAGTTTTTTACAGCTATGCTGCATCACTTTCAAGTGTTTCAACCTTTGGGTATCATGGTCCTTTAACCCCTTAACGACCAAGGACGTACGCCACACGTCCTCAAAAAAAGTCAGTTAATGACCGAGGACGTGTGGCGTACGTCCTTGGTCTGGAAAGCAGCTGGAAGCGATCCTGCTCGCTTCCAGCTGCTTTCCGGTTATTGCAGTGATGCCTCGATATGGAGGCATCCTGCAATAACCCCCCTTGGCCATCCGATGCAGAGAGAGCCTCTCTGCACCGGACATCGGTGGCCGGTATCGTTGGTGGGTGGGAGCAAGTCTGGGAGGCGGGTGGGCGGCCATCGGTGTGCCGGATGAAGGGGAGGGGGGCGGGATCGGGGGCGGGACAGGCGGGGGCGCGCACGGGAGCGCGCGCGTGCACAGGGGGCGGCGGGCGGGCGCGTGCACGGGGTGGGAGCGGGAGGGAACCGCTACACTGCAGCAAAAGTTAAGTTAAGAATAGTAAAAAAAAAAAAACATTTAACTAAATAAATTATGATCTAAGGGTTCTGGAAGGGGTGGGGGGTTGGTCTGGGGGGGGGGGAGCTACACTACAGAAAAGGGCTATGAAAAAACGAATAAACATACTTTTGTTACTAAACTGGGTACTGGCAGACAGCTGCCAGTACCCAAGATGGCGCCCATTAAGGCAGAGGGGGTGGGTTAGAAAGCTGTTTGGTGGGGGATCAGTGAGGTTGGGGGCTAAGGGGGGATCCTACACAGCAGCATATGTAAATATGCCAAAAAAACACACACAAAAAAGCCCCAATATAGCTTTTATTTTAGTACTGGCAGAGTTTCTGCCAGTACTTAAGATGGCGGGGACAATTGTGGGGTGGGGGAGGGAAGAGAGCTGTTTGGGAGGGATCAGGGGGTCTGATGTTTTAGGTGGGAGGCTGAGCTCTAAACTAAAGCTAAAATTAACCCTGCAAGCTCCCTACAAGCTACATAATTAACCCCATCACTGCTAGCCATAATACACGTGTGATGCGCAGCGGCATTTGGCGGCCTTCTGATTACCACAAAGCAACGCCAAAGCCATATATGTCTGCTATTTCTGAATAAAGGGGATCCCAGAGAAGCATTTACAACCATTTGTGCCATAATTGAACAAGCTATTTGTAAATGATTTCAGTGAGAAACCTAAAATTGTGAAAAATGTAACGTTTTTTTTTATTTGATCGCATTTGGCGGTGAAATGGTGGCATGAAATATAAAAAAAATGGGCCTATATCAATACTTGGGGTTGTCTACTACACTATACTAAAGCTAAAATTGCCCCAAAAAGCTCCCTACATGCTCCCTAATTAACCCCTTCACTGCTGGGCATAATACACGTGTAGTGCGCAGTGGCATTTAGCAGCCTTGTAATTACCAAAAAGCAACGCCAAAGCCATATATGTCTGCTATTTCTGAACAAAGGGGATCCCAGAGATTAATTTAAAATAATTTAAGCCATAATTGCACAAGCTGTTTGTAAATAATTTCAGTGAGAAACCAAAAGTTTGTGAAAAAATTAGTGAAAAAGTGAACATTTTTTTTGTATTTAATCGCATTTGGCGGTGAAATGGTGGCATGAAATATACCAAAATGGGCCTAGATCAATACTTTGGGATGTCTACTAAAAAAAAATATATACATGTCAAGGGATATTCAGAGATTCCTGAAAGATATTAGTGTTCTAATGTAACTAGCGCTAATTTTGAAAAATAATGGTTTGGAAATAGCAAAGTGCTACTTGTATTTATGGCCCTATAACTTATAAAAAAAAGCAAAGAAGATGTAAACATTGGGTATTTCTAAACTCAGGACAAAATTTAGAAACTATTTAGCATGGGTGTTTTTTGGTGGTTGTAGATGTGTAACAGATTTTGGGGGTCAAAGTTAGAAAAAGTGTGTTTTTTTCAATTTTTTCCTCATATTTTATAATTTTTTTATAGTAAATTATAAGATATGATGAAAATAATGGTATCTTTAGAAAGTCCATTTAATGGCGAGAAAAACGGTATATAATATGTGTGGGTACAGTAAATGAGTAAGAGGAAAATTACAGCTAAACACAAACACCGCAGAAATGTAAAAATAGCCTTGGTCCCAAACGGACAAAAAATGGAAAAGTGCTGTGGTCATTAAGGGGTTAAATCTACTATTAAACCTTCTAAAAAATGACTAAATTAAAAAAAACAAAAAAACGCTAAGTTACAAAAAATACAGGTAAAAGAGCTGATTTCTTTGGGGCAATGCCCCACAAAAGGCCCTTTAAAGGCCATTGGTATTCTATTGTAGGCTAGGGTTTTTTTATTTTTTTGGGGGGGGGCTTTTTATTTTGATAGGGCTATTAGATTAGGAGTAATTCTTTTTTATTTTTGATAATGTGGTTTGTTTGTTTTCATAATTTAGTGTTTTTTATTTTTTGTAACATAGCGTTTATTTTTTTTGTAATTTAGTAATTTTTAATAAGGTTAAATAGTAGATTTAAATAATTTGAGTAGGATTAGGGTTTTTTAATATGTAATTTAGTTAATCTAATTGGTAGTTTAATTTAATTGTAGTATAATAGTTAGGGTAGGTTAATTAATAGTTTAAAAATAGTTAATTTTAATTTTACAGGTAAGTTTTAATTTATTTGAAGATAGGGATGTTGTAATTTTAATTTAAACTTAGCGGGTTGTTAGGTTTAGGGGTTAATAGCTTAATTTAGTTTATGGCGATGTGGGGGGCTGGTGGTTTAGGGGTTAATAGGTTTAGTTAATGGTAGTGATGTGGGAGGCCAGGGGTTTAGGGGTTAATTTGTTTCTTTAGGGGGCGGCAGGGTTCGGTAGCGGAGGGATAGGGATTAATAACTTTATTTAGTTGCGGTGGGGTCCGGGAGCGGCGGGATAGGGGTTAATAACTTTATTTAGGTTGCGGTGGGATAGGGGTTAAACATTTTAGTATAGCATTGGTGTTTAGTGACCGGGTATAAATAAAGTTGGTAAAAAGCCGAATAGACGCAAGATCGATGACTGCTAGTTAACAACATTCTGATGTTCATCGCCTCGTACTTTGTATGCGTCTTTTTGCCGTTTTTTTTTTATAAATATGGAGATTGTATTCAGGTCCGCAGCCGCGATGTTAGGCAAGCGTATTGGTGCCGGCAAATGCAGCATAGTTGAGCCTTTAATAAATATCCCCCAATGAGGCCATGAGCAAATTCTTGAAAAAAACGAATATTTTTTTTCCATGACATACTATTTGTCCAAAACATTTTTGTCCTCAGACACCCACACACACGTACAAGCATATATAAACTCACACACACTCCACACACAAACACATGTGCCACACACACACATACATACACACTCCACACACAAAAACATGTGCCAAACACACACGCACTCACATACACACACACACACATACATACAAACATACACTCACACTGCACACACAAACACATGCGCCAGTGCCACACACAGACACATACACACACACACATACATACAAACATACATACCCTCACACAAACACATGCACCACACACGTACGCACATACACACACACACGCCACACACAAACATATGCGCCACACACATACACATAGAAGCATACATACACTCACACACACGCCACACACAAACATATGCGCCACACATGTACACACGTACGCACATGCACACACACACACATACATACAAACATACACTCACACACACTCCACACACAAACACATGTGCAACACAGACACATACACACACATACAAGCATTAATACACACACACACTCCACACACAAAAACATGCGCCACACCCGTACATACGCACATACACACACACACTCACAAACATACACTCATACACGCCACACTCAAACATATGCACCACACACAGACACATACACATACAAGCTTACATACCCTCACACACATTCCACACACAAACACATGCACCACACACGTACGCACATGCACACACACACATACATACAAACATACACTCACACACACTCCACACACAAACCCATGTGCAACACAGACACATACACACACACACATACAAGCATTAATACACACACACTCCACACACAAACACATGCGCCACACGTACGCACATGCACACACACAAACATACACACACTCCACACACAAACACATGCACCACACACACATATACACACACATACAAACATTAATACACTCACACACACAAACACATGCGCCACACACACATATACATACACATACATACAAACATACACTCACACACACTCCACACACAAACAAATGCGCCACACACACACATACGCACATACACATGCACATACAAACATACACTCACACACACTCCACTCACAAACACATGTGCCACACACACACATACATACATACACTTACACACACTCCACATACAAACACATGTGCCACACACACACACAAACATACACTTACACACACTCCACACACAAACACATGTGCCACACACAGACACATACACACACACATACAAGTATACATACACTTACACACACTCCACACACAAACACATGCGCCGCACACACACACATACAAGCATACACTCACACACAAACACATGCGCCACACACACATATACACACACATATATTCACACATACATACATACAAACATACACTCACACACACTCCACACACAAACAAATGCGCCACACACACACATACGCAAATACGCACACACACATACACTCCACACACAAACACATGCACCACACTCACGCGTACGTACGCACATACACACACGTACGTATACACATACAAACATACACTCACATACACTCCACACACAAACACATGTGCAACACAGACACATACACACACATACAAGCATTAATACACACACTCCACACACAAAAACATGTGCCAAACACACACGCACGCACATACACACACACACATACATACATACAAACACACACTCACACTCCACACACAAACACATGCGCCACACCCGTACGTACGCACATACACACACACACACTCACAAACATACACTCATACACACGCCACACACAAACATATGCACCACACACAGACACATACACATACAAGCTTACATACCCTCACACACATTCCACACACAAACACATGCGCCACACACGTACGCACATGCACACACACACACATACATACAAACATATACTCACACACACTCCACACACAAACCCATGTGCAACACAGACACATACACACACACACATACAAGCATTAATACACACACACTCCACACACAAACACATGCGCCACACGTACGCACATGCACACACACAAACATACACTTACACACACTCCACACACAAACACATGCACCACACACACATATAAACACACATACAAACATTAATACACTCACACACACTCCACACACAAACACATGCGCCACACACACATATACATACACATACATACAAACATACACTCACACACACTCCACACACAAACAAATGCGCCACACACACACATACGCACATACACATGCACATACAAACATACACTCACACACACTCCACTCACAAACACATGTGCCACACACACATACATACATACACTTACACACACTCCACACACAAACACATGCGCCACACACACACACACACAAACATACACTTACACACACTCCACACACAAACACATGTGCCACACACAGACACATACACACACACATACAAGTATACATACACTTACACACACTCCACACACAAACACATGCGCCGCACACACACACATACAAGCATACACTCACACACAAACACATGTGCCACACACACATATACACACACATATATACACACATACATACATACAAACATACACTCACACACACTCCACACACAAACAAATACGCCACACACACACATACGCAAATACACACGCACACACACATACACTCCACACACAAACACATGCACCACACTCACGCGTACGTACGCACATACACACACGTACGTATGCACACACACACACACATACAAACATACACTCACATACACTCCACACACAAACACATGTGCCAAACACACATATACACACACATACATACAAACACACACTCCACACAAACAAATGCACCACACACATACACACACACACATATAAACATACACTCACACACACTCCACACACAAACACATGCACCACACACACACATACGCACATACATACACTCACACACAAACACATGCGCCACACAGACACACACACACACACATAGACACGCACAGGCACATACACACACATATGTGTGTGTTTAAAGATATTGCACTATTTTTTCCAGCTGTGTAATTTTTGCCCCAGTAAAATTCATGTTTAAAACAGATTAAAAGTCTGCAATAGGTAAATTAAAATAAAATTGACTTCATAATTGACTTTATTTAATTACCTTATTATTGTCCCAATCTTTGAGTAGGCTTTAACTGAATTTATATGTTTGCTTTAATCACCTTATTGAATAATAATCTTTTAATCTTAGGCAACATATATCACCAGCCTTTGATTACATTTATTGATTTCTGGAGATGCCTATCTCAAAATCTCATTCACTCTATTCTGTAATCTCAGTAATGTCATCAATAAATCCTCGATAAATGAGTCGCCAATGCTATAAAATATAATACTTACTACAGCATTGACCTAGGGAGGATAGTACATTTTGTTTTAGTCACATAAATCTTATGGACTTCTGATACCTGATTAACTGATTTTTATTTTTTTCAAAATCTTTTTATTAAGAATCCGATAGACAAAAGGATGCATAATATCCCAAAAATTACAGGTTACATTCAGTTCACTGTTTACATAAAAGGCAAATTTGTGACTAATAGTAATCATGCACATATATATGTGTCCTGGATTCCAGCTTTAACCTTTTTACAGATGTAAGTCAAACAATAAGATTAGAGTCTCAATGCCCATACTATAACAGTTAGTGTGGCACCTTTAGAATTATACAGTAGATGTACCTAGAGATGAACAAAACCAAAATAGATTATAATCACAACTAAACATTGGTCAAGAGGAAACCTAGATCGTCAAACTTTTAAGATATTGTTCCCATGTGTTTTGCAGCTCAATAAATTGTTCTCTTTTGCCAGATAAATATGATCCATATTTTTCTAGTTCGATCAAATTTGTGACTTTATTACGCCATAATTTTAATGAAGGAATTTCACTAGATCTCTAGTTTTGATCCACTAGAACCACATTAAGGGATCCAGTGGAAGGATAGCTTGAAAAATACCTTCTATTTCTTTAATTATGTTTCGCCACATAGTATTTATCTGACAGCACCACCACCACATATGACTCATGTTACTACCCACGTGTCCACATCGCCAACAACGGTTGTTTGTTTTTGGAAATCATTTGTGAAGCCTCCTAGTGGTCAAGTACCAACAATATAATATTTTGTAGTTTATTTCCCTAATGGAGGCCGAAGAAGAGGCAGATTTCGTATTGTGAAAAATGTTAGCTGCTATTTGGGGTGTGATAATCACCCCCAGCTCATCCTCCTACACCTCAATGGAGCGTGGCAAGTTGCCTGGTGGTGGTTGAGTGATAATGCTGTAGATGTGTGAGAGACTATGCCTAATTGGGGGTGTAGAGGTAAACAGTTTTTCAATGTTGGTTAGTAAACGGGACATGTTTTTGTAATGTTGGTGGGTTGTGACATAATGGTGAACTCTTCTGTAAGAGAACCAGTTGGCGACCCACAGGGTCGGCTCTAAGGGGGGGCATTGGGGGGCAATGCCCCCCCAAATGGAATGCTGTGCCCCCCAGGGCAAAAGAAGTGATTTAAAAGTGACGGAACGTCCAGGGTCCCAAATGTCGCATCAACCATTTGCAGCCACTGGACCCTGGAGATCCGCCACTGGAGGGCCCAGCTAATTTCTTTACTCTCCTCTATTTACAACCAGATAACAAATAAAGTTGCATTTCCCTGCTGGTGCTCTCACAGTTAACCTAGGGCTTGCAATGCCCCTCCTCCTGCTAGCCCACTTACTACAGAGCTGAAGTGAGATGATGACATCATCAGACCTCTGCAGGAAGTGCTGGGAGAAGCTAACAGTCAGTGAGAGGGAAGGCAGAAGTAATATTGTGAAAACACAGCCGTATAACCAATGTGTGTGTGTGAGTAGTATCCCTTCCCTATTGTGCTTTATATCCTGGCAGCCACAGATAAAGAAGCAAATTGGGAATTCCTTGGTTTCCCCACTGCAGGTCACACAAAACAAGTGTGCATTGTGCCCGCTTTATCTGCAGTGATCAGTGTAAAATGTGTGTCAGATTATAGGTGCTCAAATACACACACTTCAAATGTAGCTGTGGGACAATGAGTGAAATAGCCTTATGTTTATTATTTACATGTTTCAAAACATCTCCTATTTGTCCCCAAGGTTGTTTTATTTTATATATATATATATATATATATATATATAATCCAATCCGATCAGGTAATAAGCACTCACTGGATTTAAGCACAGCACACTCAGACTGAAGAAGGGGTGAATGCCCCGAAACGTCACTGCCTAATAAAGTGTGCTGTGCTTAAATCCAGTGAGTGCTTATTACCTGATCGGATTGAATATTACTTTAAGCACCCTGGTCTTTGTTTGTGGTTGGCAAGTGAGAGTGCACTATTTGGATTCAGTATATATATATATATATATATATATATATATATATACACACACACACACACATACATACATACACACAATACACACACTGTGTGTATATATATATATATATGTGTGTGTATATACATATATACAGTGTGTGTGTGTGTGTGTGTGTGTGTATATATATATATATATATATATATACAGTGTGTGTATGTGTATATATATATATATATATATACAGTGTGTGTGTGTATATATATATACTGTGTGTGTGTGTGTGTATATGTGTATATGTGTGTATATTTATATATATATATATATATATATATATATATATATATATATATATATATATATATATAATTTGTGTGTATATACATACTGTATATACTGTGTGTGTGCTGGTAAATATCATTAATAATATCTGTACAAGTAATGTACTGCTTAGCACTCAAACTTATTGTCACGTAAAAGCTTATTTGATCATTAGTAGGGTCATTGGTAGAGCTACTCATGCAAACAGTGTCCACTGGCTGTGTCATATGTGGGAGACATTCCTGAGATATGACAAATGTAACCCCTGCACTGCCTTAAATCTGGTAAATGTAACTGCTGCGGCACTGCCAGACATCTTATAAATGTAACCCCTATACTCCTTGAGATATGACACATGTAACCGCTGCACTTCCAGAAATATAAACAAATCTAACTCCTGCACAGCCAGAGATCTGATAAATGTAACCCCTGGACTGCCACAGTAGGTCTGCTCTTATTTTGACTCTCATACATGCTTTTTAAATGCGTGCCCCCTCGTGAAAAAAAATGCCCCCCCATTTCATTCGTTCTGGAGCCGACCCTGGCGACCCATGTGTGGCCCCTATCAGCCATCTGTTCTTGGGTACATTAGTTGGTAGTAAGGTGCATAATTGAGACCTCTCTATTAGCAGTATAAACCTCCGGGTTTCTATAAGTGACAGTAAAGAGAATTCATTGTTGTGGAGGATTGATGTCAATGGGCCTGGGCAGGAAGAAAGGTATGGATTTATTTTAGTAGTGTTATCCCACATTTTTATTGTTTCCTGGGTAATTGGGTTACTAATCTGTCTATAAAGGACTTGAAATTTTGTCTGCCAACAGATAGAGGGAAGGAGAAAGTTTAAGTTTAGATTCTCTTCTAATAGAATCCATCTCTTATGGTCTTTATGTATTCTCCAATCAAGAATTCCTTTGGAGAAATATGGACCTTTGGTAGGAATCAATGTCTGTGACACCCAGACCTCCCTGGGCAGTGGATTGTGACATAGTAAGTTTTGATTAATGGCTTTTTTATTGAGAACCCTGTAAAAGAACACCAGCAATATTGTACAAGGCCGGATTGGCCTACCAGGACACCGGGAGATTTCCCGGTGGGCTGCAGCAGCCGAGGCTGGCCAGCTACAATTTGAGGGGGTGGAAATGCTGGTGAGGCAATGCCGCTGTATCACCTCTCTTCTTTTCTCCTCTGAGCTGTACTTATTTCCTTGTAAGTTTTATTTTCTAAACCATATAACCTTCCTTTAAATGGTTTGTATTGTCTAGTCAATGTGAAACAGAGTGGCAGTCTGTTTTAAAGGGACAGTTTAGTCAAAAATAAACTTTCATTATTCAGATAGGGTATGTAATTTGAAACAACTTTCCAATTTACTTTTAGCATCAATTTTGCTTTGTTCTCTTAGTATTGTTATTTGAAACCTAAACCTAGGTAGGCTCATATGCTAATTGCTAAGCCCTTGAAGGCTGCATCTTATCTGAATGCATTTTGACAGTTTTTCACAACTATGTGTGCCATATAGATAACATTGTGCTCACGTCCATGAAGTTACCTAGGAGTCAGCACTGATTGGCTAAAATGCAAGTCTGACAAAAGAACTAAAATAAGAGGCGCCACCATGGCCTAATATCGCCAGTACAGGTAAAATGAGCAGCAATATGAGAATGTGAATACTTACAAACATAAAGCACCCCACTAGTGCTAGTAGAGCAGACTGACACTTCTCAGTGGTTCAGCACACTGTATCCAAAGCGCAGAGACAGTCAGAAATCCTCTGACACTCCAATGTATATGTGCCTATGGATAAAGGAAAAAGCAACACGACATGGCCCAATATCATCAAGACAAGGGGAAAATAATACCAATAGCTTGCACTTACAAGATGGTGGGCACCTGCAGGTGCAATCTCAGCAAACTGGAGCCTGATGAAACAGCCCTGAGTAGGCTGAGAAACTAGTTGCTGTGTTAATAAAGACTTTTTATACTTTTATACACTTGCTATTGTGTGTATTTTTTTCACCTCCTGTGATAAATTATATTGTTGATCCTGGTTCCTGTTGAGGATTGCTGTTTTAAGTCTACTGGACGACGTTTTGGCTCCAGTTTGCTGAGATTGCACCTGCAGGTGCCCACCATCTTGTAAGTGCAAGCTATTGGTATTATTTTCCCCTTGTCTTGATGATATTGGGCCATGTCATGTTGCTTTTTCCTTTATCCATAGGCACATATACATTGGAGTGTCAGAGGATTCCTGACTGTCTCTGCGCTTTGGATACAGTGTGCTGAACCACTGAGAAGTGTCAGTCTGCTCTACTAGCACCAGTGGGGTGCTTTATGTTTGTGAGTATTCACATTCTCATATTGCTGCTCATTTTACCTGTACTGGCGATATTAGGCCATGGTGGCGCCTCTGTTTTTTATTCTTTTTTAGATTCCATACTACAGGATAGCCATCCTTTGACAGAGTGCAGCCTCAAACATCTGGGAATTGTCATTACCCTGGACTCATAGACTTTCACATTACCATTATTTGGTTTGAATTGGTTTTAATATTTTTTCCAATCTATGTTTATATTCCAGTAATATATATGTATATATGTATGTATATATATGTATATGTATATATATATATATATATATATATATATATATATATATAGTTTTTTACTATTATCATTTTCAGCATTGTGGTTACTTACTTATGTCCACATTTTAGATTTTTTAGGGTTTTATTTATAGTTTTATAATTGTTGCTATTATCATATTTCTAGATTTAGGCCTGTTTTTTTCTGTCGAGACATTACAAGCACTACCATATCACCTATTATATTGGAACTGAGGAAGCGCCCCCTAAGGGCGTGGTGTGTTCACTGAGTACACACCACTCTCTCCATACATAAAAGAACTAAAATAAGGAGGCAGTCTGCAGAGGCTTAGATACAAGGTAATCACAGAGGTAAAACGTATATTAATATAACAGTGTTGGTTATGCAAACTGGGGAATGGGTAATAAAGGTATCTATCTTTTTAAACAATACCATTTCTGAAGTAGTAGACTGTCCCTTTAAAGGTTTAGCAATGCACTACTGGGGGTAAGCTGAACACATCAGGTAAGTCAATGTAACGCATTTCTGCTCCTGAGCCTACCTAAGTATTATTTTCAACAAAGGATACCAAGAGAACAAATTATATTAAATAATGGTGGTGCTTGGGGTTTTATGTTCTTCCATTGGCTGAGTAGAATGAGTTCTCATTGACAGAACAGTACAACTCCATTGTAGAATGGTGACAGAGGAGGAGTTTTAACAAATAGGAAAGTGACTTTCAAAGGACCAGATCAATGGCAGGGAGCATGGGAAGAGAGGATCCAGGAGAATCTCTTCTTTACTAAGTAGATGGGTGTCTATTGCTAAGTATCTTATGGTGGGCACAAATGACCAGTAATTTACAGACACACACATGCAAGTTTCTGAACTTTATTGTGCTCTATGGTTGTAAGGTAATCCATTTTCTCTTTGACAGCAAACTTTCAAACACATGGGGGCCACAGATCAATATTTTAGATGTTTTTAGAGCCAAATATAAATTTATTAAACACACAAATAATAATAAATTATTTTTTAAAAATGTCCAGTGACACAAGCCAGGGATTTAGGTAAGTTTACCATGTACCCTCTATCTGCTGTTCTCCCCTCCAGATGTTGGTCAGAAATACCCAAAAGGACACATTTCTTTCTAATAACACAGTGAGTCCACAGATCATCATCAATTACTGTTGGGGAATATCACTCCTGGCCAGCAGGAGGAGGCAAAGAGCACCACAGCAGAGCTGTTAAGTATAATTTCTTTTCCCACGAACCACAGTCATTCTCTTTGCCTCTAGTGAAGTAATTAGGTGTCTGTTAAGGATTTCTTCTATCAAGATTTTTTGTTTTGAAGTCAGGGCAGGATTGCTCTGCCTTCTATCACTTTTGGCTGTAGCTGTACTCCACGTTAGTCTCTTCAGTAGGGCTGTGGTGGCTTTAAAGCAGTTAGGAACTTGTAGGGTGGATCTTACTGTGTTTTCCTGACACAATTGCTGCCCAGTGTATAGAAGGCCTGAGTATGTTTACTCTGTCTTTTCTCTAATTTCAGGCCCCTGTGAGGAGTGACATCCTCTCACGCCGGATTGACTGTCCTCCTGCCGGATGGCTAAGAGCCTTTTGCTCTTCTTATAGGGAGATGGGCACTTAAGAAGTCTGCATTATTATGGGACATATATATTCTGTATCAGGATATTTCAAGGCAGGGAGCGGGCATTTCTAATGTGACTGGATACAAGGGTTATTACCTCTAGGAATGGAGGTATATACCTTTTCTTAGTATGGGCAGATAACAAGTTTGGTTTGAGTTACGGCTTGTTTGTGGTATTATATGCTACAAAATAATATAGCCGTTATGCTCAGTATAAGTTTAACTGCAGCAGTCTTCAGTCTCCTTACTGTGGATGTGCTATTGGTTTTGCTAATGTTTTAATCTTACATTGCTTTGTAATGCATTTTTAATTGTCGGCACTATCCCCCACCATTTCACATTTCTGTGGCGGGAAGGTCTTTGCAGTATTACACTTTGAGAATAAAATTTCAGATAGTAGGGTTCTGTCCGCTTGCTGCTACACAGGTTGTCTTTCCTCATAGATATGATGAGAATACTTTGGTAGTCCATGAGGGTGGAATCTCAGATTCGGACAGTACAATTTCTTTATCTGATGCGGAAGTGGTATTCTTCAGATTTAAGCTTGATCACCTTCGTGTATGGTTAAAGGAGGGGGCGACTTCAATATGCCTATCGTTGTCAACCTTACAGAATTTCGCCATCTTCATAGTTTTCCTGTTCCAGTCCGTGCTTGAAGTTTTTTGTTTTTTTTCAGGAATGGGAGAGGTCAGGGTTTTCTTTTCCCTGTCTCCTTAAAGAAGATTTAACCAGGCTACGTTGCCTTAAGGCGGACCAGATAGCAAGAGGCCTTTTCTACTCTGGCTAGAGAATTTCCCTATAGACGATAGCTGCTCTTTTTGGGATCAATGGACTTAGCTAAGGACTTTTATGGAGGTTGTATTGCCTGTGTCAAGTGCAGCATCGTATTGATGCTTCACTTTGCCTGGTTTCATTTGGGTGGAGTTCCCTTTGAAGAGAACCAGAACAGAATTAAGGCTCCTAAGCCAATTCTTTTAGGTCTGATGTTTCCAGGCTAGTCATCTTTGTGTAGCGAGTCAGTTTCATAATCTGAAGGACTTGAGTTAGGCCTCACACTTTCAAAATTCTTTTAGATTTTTCTTCTGAGCCCAGATTTCTGGTGTTTCCTTACAAGGGTAAGACCTTGTTTGATCCTGATCTAAGAGATGAAAGATTTACCTCCAATACAGAACTATTGGGAGGCTGATGCTCTCTGGATTTCTTCAAACATGGGTATGACATGTCCCGGATAGACGGCGGACTTAGTTCCTCAGGGTTTCTAAATAGAATCAAACCCTTACTCCCAGGCGCAGATTCCATCTCTCAGTTTTTTTTTTATCTGCGGACCAGATAGCAGAGAGGTGTTTTCATTGTTTTTGGGATCTTTTTTCCTGGGAGGGATAGCCCAGTTTCGTGTATAGCAACAGGGTTTAGGAATTTATTCAGCCTGTTCATGGTTCCCGGAAAAGTGGGAACTTTTCGTCCTAGCTAAGACAGCATGGCCAGGCAGCCAAAAGAACAACTGTCTATAACGCGTTTCGCACCCCCTAGTGGCATTTACTCATGACGCACACAGGCTCAGATGCTACTGATAGGTTGCTGCACAGATATGCCTCTTGTTATTGGCTCACCTATATGCATTGCTGTTTCTTAAATAAAGGATACCAAAAGAATAAAGCAAATGAGATAATAAAAGTAAATTTGATTTTTATGTCCCTTTAAAGAAAAATAAAATAAAAATGAGAACACCTACAGCTCTGAAATAGTAAGACATGACCGTGAGATAAGATAATTCACAAGGGCAATATAGTCTTTATGAATTCAGTTACCTGAGGAAGGGGCGTATCTCTGAAACGCGTTGTGCTTACTGTTTATCAATTATAAACTTTGTGTTTTATGTTTTTTTTATATTTAATTAAATTTCATAACTACGTATGCGCTGTTAGCTGGCTTTCCTTTTATTCAAGATGGCTGCATTTGTAATTGTCTGTAATTATTTTACTGTTAGCTTTTTATGATTATCTTCCCTTTTTATACATATATCTGTTTTTTGAGAACTAGATTTCAATGTTTCAGATTAAAGCCCTCACTGGTTTTCTTAGAAATCTTATATTTTTAGATATAATTATATGTTGTTCTTAAATTATAGTTCTTCTTTAAAAGAGAGCTAAACACCTTGTAATTAAAACATTTTTCTGCAGTCTTCTAATAGATTAATATATCAGAAAAGTCTGAACATTTTGAGAACAAATTAACACCTTGTTTGCTGTAACTGTTTTCCACATTTCTTATTTGGAGGAGCCAATATGCAGTAGACAGGGCTTGCCACTGCCATTATGTTAACAATAGCTTCATTGTTTAGAGTCAGCAGAAATGATAAGATAACAAAATGCAAATTAGGGAGATATATGTGGTAAGGTTAGGCTTGTGAAACCTGCTGTGTTCTCTGTTGGTTTTAAAGACTGGAAAAAAAACACAATTTCTTTCATGTAATTAACAAGAGTCCATGAGCTAGTGACGTATGGGATATACATTCCTACCAGGAGGGGCAAAGTTTCCCAAACCTTAAAATGCCTATAAATACACCCCTCACCACACCCACAAATCAGTTTTACAAACTTTGCCTCCAAGGGAGGTGGTGAAGTAAGTTTGTGCTAGATTCTACGTTGATATGCGCTCCGCAGCAAGTTGGAGCCCGGTTTTCCTCTCAGCGTGCAGTGAATGTCAGAGGGATGTGAGGAGAGTATTGCCTATTGAATGCAGTGATCTCCTTCTACGGGGTCTATTTCATAAGGTTCTCTGTTATCGGTCGTAGAGATTCATCTCTTACCTCCCTTTTCAGATCGACGATATACTCTTATATTTACCATTTCCTCTACTGATTCTCGTTTCAGTACTGGTTTGGCTTTCTACAAACATGTAGATGAGTGTCCTGGGGTAAGTAAGTCTTATTTTCTGTGACACTCTAAGCTATGGTTGGGCACTTTATTTATAAAGTTCTAAATATATGTATTCAAACATTTATTTGCCTTGACTCAGAATGTTCAACTTTCCTTATTTCCAGACAGTCAGTTTCATATTTGGGATTATGCTTTAATTATCATATTTTTCTTACCTCAAAAATTTGACTTTTTCCCTGTGGGCTGTTAGGCTCGCGGGGGCTGAAAATGCTTCATTTTATTGCGTCATTCTTGGCGCGGACTTTTTTGGCGCAAAAATTCATTTCGTTTCCGGCGTCATACGTGTCGCCGGAAGTTGCGTCATTTTTTTGACGTTATTTTGCGCCAAAAATGTCGGCGTTCCGGATGTGGCGTCATTTTTGGCGCCAAAAGCATTTAGGCGCCAAATAATGTGGGCGTCTTATTTGGCGCCAAAAAATATGGGCGTCGTTTTTGTCTCCACATTATTTCAGTCTCATTTTTTCATTTGCTTCTGGTTGCTAGAAGCTTGATGTTTGGCATTTTTTTCCCATTCCTGAAACTGTCTTATAAGGAATTTGATCTATTTTGCTTTATATGTTGTTTTTTCTCTTACATATTGCAAGATGTCTCACGTTGCATCTGAGCCAGAAGATACTACAGGAAAACCTCTGCCTGCTGGATCTACCAAAGCTAAGTGTATCTGCTGTAAACTTTTGGTAGCTATTCCTCCAGCTGTTGTTTGTATTAAATGTCATGACAAACTTGTTAATGCAGATAATATTTCCTTTAGTGATGTACCATTGCCTGTTGCAGTTCCCTCAACATCTAAGGTGCAGAATGTTCCTGATAACATAAGAGATTTTGTTTCTGAATCCATAAAGAAGGCTTTGTCTGTTATTTCTCCTTCTAGTAAACGTAAAAAGTCTTTTAAATCTTCTCTCTCTACAGATGAATTTTTAAATGAACACCATCATTCTGATTCTTTGGACTCTTCTGGTTCAGAGGATTCTGTCTCAGAGATTGATGCTGATAAATCTTCATATTTATTTAAGATGGAATTTATTCGCTCTTTACTTAAAGAAGTACTAATTGCTTTAGAAATAGAGGATTCTAGTCCTCTTGATACTAATTCTATACGTTTGGATAAGGTTTTTAAAGCTCCTGCGGTTATTCCAGAAGTCTTTCCTGTTCCTAATGCTATTTCTGCAGTAATTGCTAAGGAATGGGATAGATTGGGTAATTCATTTACTCCTTCTAAACGTTTTAAGCAATTATATCCTGTTCCGCCTGACAGATTAGAATTTTGGGACAAAATCCCTAAAGTTGATGGGGCTATTTCTACCCTTGCTAAACGTACTACCATTCCTACATCAGATGGTACCTCGTTTAAGGATCCTTTAGATAGAAAAATTGAATCTTTTCTAAGAAAAGCTTATCTATGTTCAGGTAATCTTCTTAGACCTGCTATATCATTGGCTGATGTTGCTGCAGCTTCAACTTTTTGGTTGGAAACTCTAGCGCAACAAGTAACAAATCGTGATTCTCATGATATTATTATTCTTCTCCAGCATGCTAATAATTTCATCTGTGATGCCATTTTTGATATTATTAGAGTTGATGTTAGATTTATGTCTCTGGCTATCTTAGCCAGAAGAGCTTTATGGCTTAAGACTTGGAATGCTGATATGGCTTCTAAATCAACTCTACTTTCCATTTCTTTCCAGGGAAACAAATTATTTGGTTCTCAGTTGGATTCTATTATTTCAACTGTTACTGGTGGGAAAGGAACTTTTTTACCACAGGATAAAAAGTCTAAAGGTAAAAACAGGGCTAACAATCGTTTTCGTTCCTTTCGTTTCAACAAAGAACAAAAGCCTGATCCTTCGTCCTCAGGAGCAGTTTCAGTTTGGAAACCATCTCCAGTCTGGAATAAATCCAAGCCTGCTAGAAAGGCAAAGCCTGCTTCTAAGTTCACATGAAGGTACGGCCCTCATTCCAGTTCAGCTGGTAGGGGGCAGGTTACGTTTTTTCAAAGAAATTTGGATCAGTTCTGTTCACAATCTTTGGATTCAGAACATTGTTTCAGAAGGGTACAGGATTGGTTTCAAGATGAGACCTCCTGCAAAGAGATTTTTTCTTTCCCATGTCCCAGTAAATCCAGTGAAAGCTCAAGCATTTCTGAATTGTGTTTCAGATCTAGAGTTGGCTGGAGTAATTATGCCAGTTCCAGTTCCGGAACAGGGGATGGGGTTTTATTCAAATCTCTTCATTGTACCAAAGAAGGAGAATTCCTTCAGACCAGTTCTGGATCTAAAATTATTGAATCGTTATGTAAGGATACCAACGTTCAAGATGGTAACTGTAAGGACTATATTGCCTTTTGTTCAGCAAGGGAATTATATGTCCACAATAGATTTACAGGATGCATATCTGCATATTCCGATTCATCCAGATCATTATCAGTTCCTGAGATTCTCTTTTCTAGACAAGCATTACCAATTTGTGGCTCTACCGTTTGGCCTTGCTACAGCTCCAAGAATTTTCACAAAGATTCTCGGTGCCCTTCTGTCTGTAATCAGAGAACAGGGTATTGTGGTATTTCCTTATTTGGACGATATCTTGGTACTTGCTCCGTCTTTACATTTAGCAGAGTCTCATACGAATCGACTTGTGTTGTTTCTTCAAGATCATGGTTGGAGGATCAATTTACCAAAAAGTTCTTTGATTCCTCAAACAAGGGTAACCTTTCTGGGTTTCCAGATAGATTCAGTGTCCATGACTTTGTCTTTAACAGACAAGAGATGTCTAAAATTGATTACAGCCTGTCGAAACCTTCAGTCTCAATCATTCCCTTCGGTAGCCTTATGCATGGAAATTCTAGGTCTTATGACTGCTGCATCGGACGCGATCCCCTTTGCTCGTTTTCACATGCGACCTCTTCAGCTCTGTATGCTGAACCAATGGTGCAGGGATTACACGAAGATATATCAATTAATATCTTTAAAACCGATTGTTCGGCACTCTCTAACGTGGTGGACAGATCACCATCGTTTAATTCAGGGGGCTTCTTTTGTTCTTCCGACCTGGACTGTAATTTCAACAGATGCAAGTCTCACAGGTTGGGGAGCTGTGTGGGGATCTCTGACGGCACAAGGAGTTTGGGAATCTCAGGAGGTGAGATTACCGATCAATATCTTGGAACTCCGTGCAGTTTTCAGAGCTCTTCAGTTTTGGCCTCTTCTGAAGAGAGAATCGTTCATTTGTTTTCAGACAGACAATGTCACAACTGTGGCATACATCAATCATCAAGGAGGGACTCACAGTCCTCTGGCTATGAAAGAAGTATCTCGAATTTTGGTTTGGGCGGAATCCAGCTCCTGTCTAATCTCTGCGGTTCATATCCCAGGTGTAGACAATTGGGAAGCGGATTATCTCAGTCGCCAAACGTTGCATCCGGGCGAATGGTCTCTTCACCCAGAGGTATTTCTTCAGATTGTTCAAATGTGGGGGCTCCCAGAGATAGATCTGATGGCCTCTCATCTAAACAAGAAACTTCCCAGGTATCTGTCCAGATCCCGGGATCCTCAGGCGGAGGCAGTGGATGCATTATCACTTCCTTGGAAGTATCATCCTGCCTATATCTTTCCGCCTCTAGTTCTTCTTCCAAGAGTAATCTCCAAGATTCTGAGGGAATGCTCGTTTGTTCTGCTAATAGCTCCGGCATGGCCTCACAGGTTTTGGTATGCGGATCTTGTCCGGATGGCATCTTGCCAACCATGGACTCTTCCGTTAAGACCAGACCTTCTGTCTCAAGGTCCTTTTTTCCATCCGGATCTGAAATCCTTAAATTTAAAGGTATGGAGATTGAACGCTTGATTCTTGGTCATAGAGGTTTCTCTGACTCCGTGATTAATACTATGTTACAGGCTCGTAAATCTGTATCTCGAGAGATATATTATAGAGTCTGGAAGACTTATATTTCTTGGTGTCTTTCTCATCATTTTTCTTGGCATTCTTTTAGAATACCGAGAATTTTACAGTTTCTTCAGGATGGTTTAGATAAGGGTTTGTCCGCGAGTTCTTTGAAAGGACAAATCTCCGCTCTTTCTGTTCTTTTTCACAGAAAGATTGCTATTCTTCCTGATATTCATTGTTTTGTACAAGCTTTGGTTCGTATAAAACCTGTCATTAAGTCAATTTCTCCTCCATGGAGTTTGAATTTGGTTTTGGGAGCTCTTCAAGCTCCTCCGTTTGAACCTATGCATTCATTGGACATTAAATTACTTTCTTGGAAAGTTTTGTTCCTTTTGGCCATCTCTTCTGCTAGAAGAGTTTCTGAATTATCTGCTCTTTCGTGTGAGTCTCCTTTTCTGATTTTTCATCAGGATAAGGCGGTGTTGCGAACTTCTTTTGAATTTTTACCTAAAGTTGTGAATTCCAACAACATTAGTAGAGAAATTGTGGTTCCTTCATTATGTCCTAATCCTAAGAATTCTAAGGAGAAATCATTGCATTCTTTGGATGTTGTTAGAGCTTTGAAATATTATGTTGAAGCTACGAAATCTTTCCGTAAGACTTCTAGTCTATTTGTTATCTTTTCCGGTTCTAGGAAAGGCCAGAAAGCTTCTGCCATTTCTTTGGCATCTTGGTTGAAATCTTTAATTCATCTTGCCTATGTTGAGTCGGGTAAAATTCCGCCTCAAAGAATTACAGCTCATTCTACTAGGTCAGTTTCTACTTCCTGGGCGTTTAGGAATGAAGCTTCGGTTGACCAGATCTGCAAAGCAGCAACTTGGTCCTCTTTGCATACTTTTACTAAATTCTACCATTTTGATGTATTTTCTTCTTCTGAAGCAGTTTTTGGTAGAAAAGTTCTTCAGGCAGCGGTTTCAGTTTGAATCTTCTGCTTATGTTTTTTGTTAAACTTTATTTTGGGTGTGGATTATTTTCAGCAGGAATTGGCTGTCTTTATTTTATCCCTCCCTCTCTAGTGACTCTTGTGTGGAAAGATCCACATCTTGGGTAGTCATTATCCCATACGTCACTAGCTCATGGACTCTTGTTAATTACATGAAAGAAAACATAATTTATGTAAGAACTTACCTGATAAATTCATTTCTTTCATATTAACAAGAGTCCATGAGGCCCACCCTTTTTTGTGGTGGTTATGATTTTTTTGTATAAAGCACAATTATTCCAATTCCTTATTTTATATGCTTCGCACTTTTTTTCTTATCACCCCACTTCTTGGCTATTCGTTAAACTGATTTGTGGGTGTGGTGAGGGGTGTATTTATAGGCATTTTAAGGTTTGGGAAACTTTGCCCCTCCTGGTAGGAATGTATATCCCATACGTCACTAGCTCATGGACTCTTGTTAATATGAAAGAAATGAATTTATCAGGTAAGTTCTTACATAAATTATGTTTTTAAAACTTAAAGGGACGCTCAGGTAATCATGATTCAGATAGAGCATGCAATTTTAAACAACTTTCCAATTTACTTCCATAAACAAAATGTGCACAATCTTTTTATATTTACACTTTTTGAGTCACCAGCTCCTACTGAGCATGTGCAAGAATTCACAGAATAAAGGTATAGGCATTTGTGATTGGCTGATGGCTGTCACATGATACAGGGGGGGTGTAAATAGGCATATCTAAAGTTTGTCAGAAAAAAATCTACTGCTCATTTGAAGTTCAGACTGAGTGCTATTGCATTGTCTTTTTATCATGCATTTGTTGATTATGCAAATCTACTGTATTTACTGGTACTTTAAAGGGATACTAAACCAATTTTTTTTTATAGTGATATGAAGGGTATCTAACAGGTGAATATATATGGCATATCTATACACTGAGTTTAGATGGTTAATCAGACTACCACCCATAAGTCCAAGGGTGGTTAGCTGAAGGTCAAAGGAACTTCAGACAACCCAAGAAGTTTAAAAAATGTATTGTCTTTTTTTTTTTTACTTATTCTTTTTGCTGAGCTAACAATCTTAAATAGCTAGTTAAAATACCGCAGAAGAGAATCATGTACAGGGGTTTTCCGCTCAAACACACTAGATTTTGAGTTAATGGCCGGTGTAGGAATTAGAGAGAATGTCAGTGGAACATTATTGTATATCATATTGTATTATTAACTGTATATATATATATATATATATATATATATATATATATATAAATTTAGTTTTTTATTTTGACATGTGGAATTCTTTAAAGCAAACTATTGTACACTGGCGATCTAATGAACCTGGACTGTATCCACTGTATAAAAACCTTAAAGGGGGGGGCGGAGCCTGACCGTGCAGGAGAATGGTCACACTAGCCTAGAGCTCCAGAGCTGAAGTTGGCCCACATAATGTAAATCTTACTACTAGGCTGAATGAATTCCACAATTATACCTCTGAACCGAGGGGAACCGCCACAAAATTAAGAACAGACCCCGAGGGGGAACCGGAGCTGCAAGAGAGCGGAGGATTTTGAAACAGGCCTCACCCCATCTAAAGTGAGCAGGAGCATCCAAAGGCCAAGCAGCCACCCACAGATGATTGCACAGGAGCCGCTCACTCACAACTGGATGGGAAATACCCCACGACCTGTTAAAAACTAACAGTGTTCTGCCAGCCTTAAAGACACCGTCACAACTGCGTAGACAGCAGGCCCTGTAACAGCGCAGTGAGAGGCCGACATCGCAGGTACAGTAGTTCGGATAAGCACAACAGGGGGTATAACTTTATGCAACATTGACATTTATTCCTATTAGAACCGGGGATAACAAAGTGACTTGCATGCTTAAGAGTATCCTTTCAGGCTGCCCTAACAATCGCAGGTGACGCAGCACCACATAAGATCTGGGCCCTCGCATTGTGACTCCACTAAGTTGTATTAAAGTGGTTGTAGAGGGGGTAGGTGGAATGAGGAGAATAGGGAGGAACTACTGATCCTTACAGAAATTATCCTACCTGTTCAAATATTGTTTAAACTTGTTGAAAGAGGCGACACTATTTAACAATTGTCCTCACGGTTTCCTCTGGGGTTAATAGCTCTGCTGTACATGCGGATCATAATCTCCCTTACAAGCTGTAAGACAGAACAGCAAAGATAAGAAACTTTTGCGCCTTTTAGTGGGGTTTTGACCTGCCCTCCTGTGGGTTTTGGATACAAGATGGCTCAGAAGAAATCAGGCTTGCAGGAGAGGGGATCCAAAACTAGAAATATGAATCATTATCTAAAAAGTGTGGACACGCAGTCAGAGAATGAAAACCTATCACAGCAGCACACAAATATGAGTGAAACTGCCAAGACTTCCTCACTACCCATTGCTTTGCCCCAATATGTTACAAAAGATGATTTGAAAACTCTCTCCTCTAAAGAGGATATAAAAGAAGTGGTCTCTGAAATTAAAAACCTGTTCAGTGAGCTACGCAGGGATCTTACGGAAGTAACACAAAAGGTGGCCATTGTGGAACAAACACAAAGTACCCTGCAAGAGAAACTAAAAGAAACTACCTCACAAACAAAGCAAAATACTAACATGGTTCAAAGTTTGATGGACCGGATAGAAGATTTGGACAACCACAGCCGACGGAATAATTTACGCATAAGGGGGGTCCCTGAATCAGTTAATCCTGGTGCACTACAGGGATATCTTCAAGACCTTTTCAGGCTAATTAAAGGCACGCCTATGGCCCCTGAAGTTATGATAGAAAGAGCACACAGGGCCCTCCGTCCCAAACCATCAAGTAAAGTTCCGCAGAGGGACGTTATCCTCAGACTGCTCAATTATAAAGATAAGGAGGAGATACTCAGGAACAGCAGAAGTAAACATCCGGTGCAACATGCTGGTATCACTCTGCAGATCTTTTTAGATCTTAGTCCGGCAACACTCCAGAAGCACCGAGACCTGAGATTTCTTACCACAACACTACAAGATAACAAAATACCTTACAGGTGGGGATTTCCCACATGCATCATTGCTTCCAAGGGGGAGAAGACCGCCTTATACAGATCTTTGTCTGATCTAGATTTGTTTTGTGCCACTTTGGGTATAACACCTCCAGGCCCTGATAATCTACCTCCCCAGACCCCAATGGAGAGGGAGGATCGACCCCAGACCTAGTGGATTCAACAGTGGTGAGACTTTCCTCCAACATTAAATAATTTTGGACTGATGTGGTCTACAACTACGGCAAAAGATGGACATAGGTAACATTATGTGCTTAACAGGTCTGTATGGATATGAACATTTGTGTGCATTACTTGTTATGTTTTCCTAACAGATGTATTCAAGATCTTGGGCGCAATCCGATATAGATCGTAGTTTGCGGCGCAAGTGAGGGAACCCGCGTCGCCCGCAGTTTCAGCTCGCAACTCGAGCTATCCCATATATGGCGCCGTCAGATGCTAACGTGCCGTAAGTCTGACAAACCAGCGATGTCCAGAAATCTGCGCAAGTACAAATTTCTGGCGTCGCCAGTGACTTGCGGCACGTTAGAAACTGCCGACGCCTACAAAACCTGACTAAAGTCTAAATCACCCGCACTGTCTAACACGCCTCCCTAACATAGCCCGACAAGTCTAACACGCCTCCCTAACATAGCCCGACACGTCTAACCCTCTATCCGCTATCCCCCCTCACTAGCCTAACAATAAAATATGTATTAACCCCTTAACCGCCGCTACCTAATAAAGTTATTAACCCCTAAACCTGCGCCAGCTATATTAAATCTATAACCCCCTAAAGTGAGCCCCTAACACCGCCGCCATCTACCTTACCTACCCCCTAAAGTGAGCCCCTACCCCGCCGCTATCTATTTTAAAATTATTAACCCCTAATCTAATCCCCCTACCCCGCCGCCATCTATATTAAATTATTTAACCCCTAAAATACTAAACTATCCCTACCACTAAACCTAAGTCTAACCCTACAAATAGCCCTGAAAAGGGCTTTTTGCGTGGCATTGCCCCAAAGTAACAGCTCTTTTGCCAGCCCTTAAAAGGGCTTTTTGCTGGGCATGCCCCAAAGTAACAGCTCTTTTGCCAGCCCTTAAAAGGGCTTTTGGCGGGGCTTTGTCACAAAGTAAACAGCTCTTTTTGCCTACAATCTACATCCCCCTACACCGCGGCCGCCTATAATAAATGTATTAACCCCTAATCTAATCCCCCTACACCGCCAGCTATATTAACTATATTAACCCTAATTATATTAGGGTTAATATAGTTAATATAGTTATTATATTATATATATTAACTATATTAACCCTAATTATATTAGGGTTCATATAGTTAATATCGTTATTATATTATATATATATATTAAGTATAATAACCCTATCTAACTCTAACATCCTAACTAAACTCTTATTAAAATAAATCTAATATTAATATTATTAATTAAAATATTCCTATTTAAATCTAAATACTTACCTATAAAATAAACCCTAAGATAGCTACAATATAATTAATAATTACATTATAGCTATGTTAGGGTTTATATTTATTTTACAGGTAAATTGTTAATTATTTTAACTAGGTATAATAGCTATTAAATAGTTATTAACTATTTAATAGCTACCTAGTTAAAATAATTACCCAATTACCTGTAAAATAAATCCTAACCTAAGTTACAAATACACCTACACTATCAATAAATTAAAGAAACTACAAATATCTATCTAAAAATACAATTAAATAAACTAAACTAAATTACAAAAAAAAACAAACACTAAATTACAAAAAATAAAAAAAGATTACAAGATTTTTAAGCTAATTACACCTATTCTAAGCCCCCTAATAAAATAATAAAGCCCCCCAAAATAAAAAAATTCCCTACCCTATTCTAAATTAAAACAAGTTCAAAGCTCTTTTACCTTACCAGCCCTTAAAAGGGCCTTTTGTGGGGGCATGCCCCAAAGAAAACTGCTCTTTTGCCTGCAAAAAAAAAACACAATACCACCCCCCCAACATTACAACCCACCACCCACATACCCCTAATCTAACCCAAGCCCCCCTTAAATAAACCTAACACTACCCCCCTGAAGATCTCCCTACCTTGTATTCACCCAGCCGGGCCGAACCGATCCAGGCGATGTGTTCCAGCAAGCGTCAGTGAAGTCTTCATCCATCCGGGCGATGTCTTGAAGCAAGCGGCAGAGAGTCTTCTTCCATCGACGTCTTCAAGCAAATCGGCATCTTCAATCTTCTTACTTCGCTCCTCCGCCGCGGAGCATCCTTCCGGCACGACGACTTCCCGACGAATGAGGTTCCTTTAAATGACGTCATCCAAGATGGCGTCCGCCGAATTCCGATTGGCTGATAGGATTCTATCAAGGGCTGGTAAGGTAAAAGAGCTTTGAACTTTTTTTAATTTTGAATAGGGTAGGGAATTTTTTTATTTTGGGGGGCTTTATTATTTTATTAGGGGGCTTAGAATAGGTGTAATTAGCTTAAAAATCTTGTAATCTTTTTTTATTTTTTGTAATTTAGTGTTTGTTTTTTTTTGTAATTTAGTTTAGTTTATTTAATTGTATTTTTAGATAGATATTTGTAGTTTCTTTAATTTATTGATAGTGTAGGTGTATTTGTATTTTACAGGTAATTGGGTAATTATTTTAACTAGGTAGCTATTAAATAGTTAATAACTATTTAATAGCTATTATACCTAGTTAAAATAATTAACAATTTACCTGTAAAATAAATATAAACCCTAACATAGCTATAATGTAATTATTAATTATATTGTAGCTATCTTAGGGTTTATTTTATAGGTAAGTATTTAGATTTAAATAGGAATATTTTAGTTTATAATATGAATTAGATTTATTTAATAAGAATTTAGTTAGGGGTGTTAGGGTTAGATAGAGTTAATATAGTTTATATAAATACTATAGTAACTATATTAACTATATTAACCCTAATATAATTAGGGTTAATATAGTTAATATATATAATGTAATAACTATATTAACTATAATATACTTAGGGTTAATATAGATAATATAGCTGGCGGCGGGGTAGGTAGATTAAATTAGGGGTTAATAATTTTAATATAGATGGCGGCGGTGTAAGGGGTTCACATTAGGGGATAGATCAGTTAGATGGTGGCAGTTTTAGGGGCTCACAGTAGGGGGTTAGTTTATGTAGATGGCGACGGTTTAGGGGTTAAATACTTTATTATGGATTGCGGCGGGGGATCGCGGTTGACAGGGAGATAGACATTGCGCATGCGTTAGGTGTTAGGTTTATTTTAGCAGCCAGTTTAGGGAGTTACGGGGCTCCAATAGTCAGCGTAAGGCTTCTTACGGCTGCTTTTTGTGGCGAGGTGAAAATGGAGTAAGATTTCTCCATTTTCGCCACGTAAGTCCTTAAGCTGTATATTGGATACCAAACTGCGCGGGTTTGGTATACCTGCCTATGGCCCAAAAAACTACGGGCAACGGCAGAAATATACGTGCGTAACTTCTAGGTTACGCCGTATATAGGATACCAAACCCACGCAAATATTGGCGTCGCCGACTTTTGCGGGCGACGATTTTTATCGGATCGACCCCCTTATTGTTAAATGTTCACAGAAGAATGTTACCTCTCTCTAATTAGTTGAAACATGTTACCCCTCGGTTCTTATGTAAAAATGTATACAAATGTCTTAATGTTCTCAGATTCAGTTGCTTCAAATGTATTAATTTGTGTGAATGTTCAGCCTTATCTTAATGTCTTTAATTGGGCCAAATTTTGGCACATTCCTTCCTGAGTAAACTTTCAAAAGTAAGAGTTTATCTTGGAACGCCGATTGGCACTCCCTTTTTTTTTTTTTCTTTTTTTTTTTTTCTCTTTTTTTTTCTTCTCTCCCTAATACCTTACTTCTTGACTGATTGGTATAGCGGTACAGTACTGATTACCCTAATAGAAATACCACACAGTAAGATAGCACCCATATTCCCCCCCCCCCCTTTTTTTTTTTTCTTCTCCTCCTTTTCTTCCACTCCTTCTCTTTTGTTTTCTTCCTCCTCTGGCGCCTCCAGCCTGCCCCCCCCACCCAAAATGATGCCCTCACAGTATAAGACAAAGATCCACCCACTGAAATTCATAACAATCAATGTGAAGGGTTTAAATAACCCGGGCAAACGATCTATTGGCTCTAGGGACCTACAGAAAATGCAGGGAGATATCATTTTCATACAGGAGTCTCATTTCGCTAAAAACAAAGAGCCCAAATGGCATAACTTTAAATACCCCACTGCCTTTTTCTCATCAGGCCCTTGTAAGCAGAATGGGGTGGGAATACTAATACATCACAGAACACCTTTCCAGCTCCAGAAATGAGAGAAAGACAAAGATGGCAGATATGTCATAGTGGTGGGACTATTACAGGGCAGGCAGGTAACACTCGCAAACATATACGCTCCTAACACAGCCCAGCACGTCTTTTTCAGGAACTTATCGGGTAAATTGCTTGAGATAGCTAGGGGGGTGATGTTTTTGGGCGGATACTTTAATGCTCCGCTTAACTCTAGAATGGATACCTCTAATGGTGTCTTGAGTGCTCTTCACAATGTCTTAAAGCAAATCAACACTGTTCTCAAAGACAACATGCTACACGACATCTGGAGAACAATGCACCCCACAGATACAGACTATACCTACTACTCCAGCCAACATAAGAAATACTCTCGTATTGACTTTTTATTCACAGACTCGCAGGGTATTGCATACATTACACGTAGCGACATCAGTGCTATTACCTGGTCGAAACACGCGCCGGTCACCTTCGAGATGAATTGGCCGGACACCCCGGCCACGCCATACATATGGCAACTAGACGATACACCACCTCCAGAATAACAGAATACTTTAACTTAAACATGACTGAAGATTTGCCATTACCTACCATTTGGGAAGCACAGAAGAGTGTTATTAGGGGGCATTTTATAAAACATAAGGCACGACTAGGGAAAAATATAATTCAACTCTTGACAGCATCATGACGTTAGAGGAACAGCATAAAAAAATCCTTTTAATTCAGAAACAGAAACAGCCCTTAACCAAGCTAGACTAGAGTTTAAGCGCCTCCTACAGGAGGAGAACCAACATAAAGCGCTTCTAATGCAGCAAAAATATTATGAGGGCGGGAATAAATCTGGGAAATTGCTTGCAAGAGCGCTGCGTCGCTCACAGCTGAAAACCTTTGTATACGTGCTGAAGGATAGTAAAGGGAAATTTTACAAAGACAGCCCCAACATTGCGGACATATTTAGGTCATAGTACCGTAAACTATATAATCTTGACACAACCGTTCCTGACGTACTTCCAGGGAGAGACGCTAGAAGGCATAGGTTATATGAGTACTTACACACCACCAAACTACAGAAATTAGATCAAAACGCAACTGACTTCCTTGAAACACCTCTGACACAAGAGGAAATACAGATAGCGTTGAAGATCTTCCCAATGGGAAAAGCCCTGGCCAGATGGGCTGGGAGCAAAATATTAAAAAACCTTTTCGACCGACTTGCTCCCCTATTTGCAGGATCTATTTAATCGGTTAGCAGACCTGGAGCACTTACCTCCTTCCATGTTGACTGCTTATATCACAGCTATTCTAAAACCAGGGGACCAGCCACAAAGTTAGAGGCTAATTAGGGGTGGGATTATCTTCACCTGTGTGTGCCTTGCAAGCCTATAAATTTAGCACATTTACTCTGTGAGCTTGCTCTTTCAGGCTTGCTGTATTGATTATCTGTTAAAGTAACATTGTCTGTTTAAGTATAATAGTTAGCTAACCAAGGTAGTTAGGCAAACAAGGTTTTGGAGTAACCAAGGGGAAATATATTTATTTTATACTTTTAAGTTAAACCTTTTATTAAGAATGTGTGAGAATCTCATTCAGTGTACAGCTTGCCACATGTTTGCATCACTGGAGCAGCCGCTTCTGGGATTATATGTTTGTGGCAAGTGCGAGCATATTGTCTCTTTAGAAACTCGTATTGGGGATCTGGAGGAACGATTGCAACACTACATGAAATTCAGACACTTGAAAGGGAAATGGATAGGACTGAGCTGGTTGTTAATGGTTCCAGCAGTGGGAATGGGGAGGATTCAGATGAGGAGACTCCAGGATGTAGCTGGGTCACAGTAAGAGGGCGAAGTAAGTGGAAGAGACAGGCCAGTTCTGAGCTGGTACACCCCAATAGATTTGCAAGATTAAGTGAAGATGTTGGGGATATCAGTTCAGGGGTGGCAGTGTCAGAGAGGGCCGTGTTGCCTAGTATAGTGAACAGTCCTTTAGCTGTGGAAGAGGAGCATACTATGGTGGGCAGTCCTTCAGTCATGGAAGAGGGGCATACAAGTCAGGGCCAGAGGCAGATGTTGGTGGTAGGAGACTCTATTATAAGGAAGGTTGATAGGGTAATTTGTCATCCAGACCCTTTACATAGAACAGTTTGCTGTCTTCCAGGGGCTCGTGTTAGGCATATTGTGGAGCGTATTGATAGACTGTTAGAGGGATGTGGGTCTGATCCTGCAGTCATGGTGCATATTGGTACTAATGAAGGAATCAGTGGGAGATGGAGAGTCCTAAAAAATGACTTCAGGGAGTTAGGTAGCAAGCTTAAAGCAAGGACCTCCAAAGTAATATTTTCTGAGATATTACTAGTGCCGTGTGTTAACTCAGTAAGGCAGAAGGAGCTAAGGTCTGTTAATTCATGGCTAAAAACATGGTGTAAAAATTAGGGGTTTGACTTTTTAGAACACTGGGCTGATTTTTCACTAGGGTACAATTTGTACAGTAAGGATGGATTGCACCTGAATGACATGGGTGCAGGTGTGTTGGGGGAAAGGATGGTAGCACGTTTAGAGAACCTTTTAAACTAGGCAAAGGGGGGGAGGGTCAATTAGAACAAAATAGAACAGAGAGATCAGTCTCTGAATATGTCACTCCCTTAATATCTCAAGGAAGGGATGACTTAAGAAATGTCACATTAGAAAGTATAGAGGAAAGTACACCAAGTAGCAGCAGAAAGCACATGAAAATTAAATGTATGACAACAAATGCAAGAAGCATGACAGGTAAAATGGGGGAGCTGACGCTCTTAGTTGCAGAAGAGGACTATGATGTTATCAGTATAACTGAAACTTGGTGGGATGATTCACATGACTGGGCAGTTAACTTAGAGGGGTATACATTATTTAGGAGGGACAGGAATAATAAAAGGGGTGGAGAATTTGCATGTATATTAAACCTGACCTTAAACCTACAATAAGGGAAGATATTTATGATACAAGTGACAATGTAGAGACCCTGTGGGTTGAAATAAAGAGTGGGGGGGAAAAATCCTAAAAAAATATTACTAGGAACATGCTACAAGCCTCCCAACATTAGTGACCCGGAGGAAACTCAACTACTTATCCAAATAGGTAAGGCTGCTAATAACAGTGCTGTAATTATGGGAGATTTTAACTACCCTGATATAAACTGGGCCAATGAAACTAGTAATTCAGCTAAGGGGGATAGATTTTTAAATGTTCTCAGGGATAACTTCTTGTCACAATTAATAGAGGAGCCAACTAGGAGTAAAGCTATATTGGATTTAGTGCTATCAAACAATACAGATATAATATCAAACATAGAAGTTAAAGAACATTTGGGTAACAGTGATCATAACATGGTCACATTTGAAATCTCTTTTCATATGCAGTGTTTTAAAGGCTTAACTAAGACTTTTAATTTCAAGAAAGCAAAATTCAACGATTTAAGGAAATCATTAAATAATATAAATTGGGACAATGTATTTTCTAATAAAAATACAGAGGATAAATGGATAATATTTAAAAATTTGTTAAATAAATATACATATCAATACATACCATATGGTTATAAAAATAAAAATAAAAAAACTAAGCCGTTATGGCTAAATAAAAATGTGTTAAGAGAAATTAGGAAAAAACGTAGGGCATTTAAATTATTAAAAGAAAATAGTACAGACTCAGCATACAATATTTATAAGGAATGTAACAAAGCATGCAAAAAAGCAATCAAATTAGCCAAAATTGAAAATGAAAAATTAATTGCCAAGGATTCTAAGTCTAACCCTAAAGGTTCTTTAAGTACATAAATAGCAAAAAATCTAAGAAGGATAATATAGGTACATTAAAATGTGTGGGAGGGTAGCATGATAAATAATGACAGGGAGAAGGCTGAGGTACTAAACCAGTTTTTTCTTCAGTATACACAAGAGAGGAACCATTGAATGATACTTTGGAACAGAATAGAACATGCCAGTCCATACCACTACTGGGTTTTGTTTAGAGGATATCAGGAAAAAACTAAAAAATATTAAGGTAAATAAAACTCCAGGCCCAGATGGAATACACCCAAGGGTGTTAAGTGAACTTAGCACTGTTATAGACAAACCTTTACTCTTAATTTTTCAAGACTCATTATCCTCAGGCATGGTACCCCAGGATTGGCGTAAAGCTGATGTGGTGCCACTCTTCAAAAAGGGAAGCAGGGAAGATCCAGGAAGCTATAGACCAGTTAGTCTGACATCAATAGTGGGGAAGATATTTGAAGGGATTATAAGGGATTATATTGATGAGCATATTTGTGTAAACAAGATTATGAGTTCTAATCAGCATGGCTTTAGGAGAAATAGATCATGTCAAACTAATCTATTAGATTCTACGAGGAAGTAAGTAAAAATATAGATAAAGGGGAATCAGTTGATGTGAATATACTTAGATTTTGCAAAGGCATTTGATACAGTGCCACATGAGAGATTAATGCACAAAATTAAGGGGACTGGGAATAGCTGAAATGTTAGCTCATGGATAAATACTGGATAAAAGATAGGGAGCAACGAGTAGTAGTAAATGGATCATACTCAGATTGGACAAAGGTAATCAGTGGCGTCCCCCAGGGATCAGTACTGGGCCCTGTTCTTTTTAATATTTTTATAAATGACTTGGAGCAAGGATTAAATAGCAACATCTCTATTTTTGCAGATGATACTAAGTTAAGTAAGGTCATTAGGTCAGAGCAGGACGAACTCTCTTTACAAAAGGATTTGCTAAAATTAGAACTATGGGCAAGTGAATGGAAAATGTGATTTAATACGGAAAAATGTAAGGTTCTACATTTTGGAAGTAAAAATAAGCAGGCTACGTATTTTTTAAATGGGACAAGACTTAGCCAAACACAGGAGGAAAGGGGATTTGGGAGTAGTAATAGATAACAAGCTAAAGATGAGTGCACAATGCAGGGCAGCGGCTTCAAAGGCTAATAAGATACTAGCATGTATTAAAAGAGCATTGATTCAAGGGAGGAAAGCATAATTCTGTCATTATATAAAGCCCTGGTAAGACCTCACCTTGAGTTTGGAGTGCAGTTCTGGGGACCGATTGCTAAAAAAGATATTGCAGAACTAGAAAAAGTTCAGAGAAGGGCCACAAAGCTAATAAGGGGATTGGAGAAATTAACCTATGAGGAGAGGCTAGCCAAACTGGGTCTGTTCTCTTTAGAAAAAAAAGGCGCTTGAGAGGTGACATGATTACTTTATATAAATATATTCAAGGCCCATATACAGAGATGGCAGAAGCTCTTTTTATTCCAAGAAAATTGTTTCTGACAAGAGGTCATAATTTAAGGTTGGAGGAAAGGAGATTTAATCTCCTGCAACGGAAACGTTTCATCACTGTAAGAGTAATAAAATTGTGGAACTCATTGCCAAAGGAGGTAGTGAATGCCAATACCATAGATTCATTTAAAAATAGTCTGGATAAATTTCTGTATATAAACAAAATTCATGGATATGATTGCTAGTATTAAATGGGTCACATTTTAATGGGGTTATTTAAGCTTAACTGGAGCTTTTTGTAAGTATTTTAGATTTGTATAGGTTGAACTCGATGGACTTCAGTCTTTTTTCAACCTTATCTACTATGTATGTTACTAATATCGCTGTTAAATGTAGATGTTAAAATCTTGGCGAAGGTCCTAGCGTATAGAGTAAATTAATTTTTTCCGGGCTTGATTTCGACAGATCAGGTGGGGTTTGTCCCTGGGAGGGAGGCGAGGGACAATACCCTTAAAGTTCAGCAGCTGATTGCCCATGCTCAAAAAGATGGGCTGCCGCTTGCACTGTTGTCCACAGATGCTGAAAAAGCATTCGACAGGGTGAGCTGGCACTTCTTACGGACCACTTTGGTGAAAATGGGATTCGGAGTGAGATTCATCAAAACTGTTTTTGCATTGTGTTCTTCTCCAAACGCACAGGTTAAAGTAAATAACATCCTCTCAGATGCTTTCACTATCTCAAATGGGACCAGGCAGGGGTCCGCAAGACCTTTGTTAAATAGGGGCCTCTGTCTCAGATATCTTCACTGCAAATTTTGTGAAATTGAAAACTCAGATCTCAGCAGACCTCTCCTCCTGGAGACATAAATCGATCCCCTGGCTGGGAAGAATTCATGTTATTAAAATGAATGTTCTCCCGAGGTTGTTATATCTGCTCCAGACTGTCCCAATCCCTTTGCCCCACACGTTCCTTCCCTCGCTACAGAGACTACTTGAAGAGTATGTGTGACAAAGCATAAAACCTAGAGTAAACCAGACAACCATGTATCTGCCTAGAGATGAGGGAGGAATAGGTTTGCCAAACCTTCTATTATACCGAAGAGCCATCTTACTTCAGAGAGTGGTGGAGTGGTGCCAGGGTAGCGACCAAAAAATCTGGATATCTCTAGATAGGGGCATTTTGCATACCAGGAATCTGACGTCCCTTCTGTGGACACAGAAGCGGTATAGACATGTAGACCTCACACATTTCCCATTATTGGAAGAAATGTTCAATGAATGGGACAGGACACTACAGACTGACTCACATATATCAACAGTCTATTCCCCATTGACACCTGTATACGATAATCCCAAGCTCTCATTTCAACTTAAAAAGACTTCCGCACAGACCTTATTACAAAACAATCACATAAGCTGTTATACAACAGATGGGAGGGTGAAGACACGAGAGGAGATTGAGAGGGACTTTCCTGATGTTCCTATCCCTTGGTTTGCCTACCTACAAATATGTCATTACATTACTACTCATAGACTCAAACACCATCTACTGAGAAAGCTCACGCCATTTGAGCAACTTTGCACACAGAAATCGGCTTCCAGGCATTTGATCTCTCTGCTGTATAAACTTCTTCTTGTGCCTGGGGGATGCGCGCTCCCAAATTACACTAGAATGTGGCATAAGGATTTAGGGATAGAATTCTCGATAGAAGAATGGCATAGGATGTTTCAAACCATCAAGACCGCGTCGGTCTCGGCGCACACACAGGAGACCCAATACAAACACATGAGCCGTTGGTATCTTACACCATCACGTCTTAAAACTATATACCCAAATACCACAGATAGATGCTGGAGGGGTTGTGGAGAGCTTGGCACCATGGTACATATTTGGTGGGATTGCCCTCTATTGTATAACTACTGGTCCTCAGTTTGGGAGGAGATGCGGGAAATTCTAGGTTTGGAAATTCCAAAAGCTCCAGAGACCCTGCTCTTTCCCCTTCCCCTTAAACTCCGAGATCCGATTAAAAAATCCCTCCTACTGCTGATGTTAATTGGCGCGAAAAACCTGATACCACGGCACTGGAAGTCGTCCCAAACCCCTACACTCATAGAATGGAAAAAAAAATACATAATCTCCTAACACTTGAAAGATATCATTATGCCCAAATAGCTAAACTGGACACATATGAGCTCATGCTCCAGATGTGGGGGGGTCCTAGGTAAGGGGTGGCACTATCTGTTAAGGATGAGCTTATGCAAAATGAGACCTGTACCTTGCAATTTGTTACCTTTCCCCATGTAGTCCCTTTTCCCCTATTCTTCTACTTTTACTATCTTTTCCTCCTCCCCCCCTTTTTTTTTTTTCTTTCTCCCCTTTCTCACTCCCGCAAGTTATGTGAATATGGAAAATTGAATAAATAAAAATTGGCAAATTGTAACCATGCCAAAACCTAACAATAGTATCTGAAGCTAATGATGTACTGTACCCTTGCCCTTTATTAGTGGAGACAAATGTTATACTTTTAATTAAGCTTTAACCCCTGTTGTTTTGTACCTCCTTGATATGGTACCATGATGATAATGGACAACGACAGGATAACATGTAAAATCCCTTGAAAAATGTAGAGCTTTGTTGATGAGTTTAGCACTGAATATGTACATAAGGATGGATGGCTGGTTATATACAGCAAGACAAACAGGCTTGCAGAGACTGGAATTAAAACTGCGGACTGCATGGAGTGCCGGCAACTTGTAGGCGCTTCCTTCTCTCAGTTGTAACCATATCCTTGCAATACAAATGTATGTATTCAGTGATGCATTATTTTTCTGTAATCTGTTTTATTCAATAAAGCTCTTTTGAAAAAAAAAAAACCTTAAAGGGGCACTGAACCCAAATTTTTTCTTTCGTGATTCAGATAGAGCATGCAATTTTAAGCACCTTTCTAATTTACTCCTTTTATCACATTTTCTTCATTCTCTTGGTATCTTCATTTGAAATGCAAGAATATGAGTTTAGATGCCGGCCCATTTTTGGTGAACAACCTGGGTTGTTCTTGCTGATTGGTGGATACATTCATCCACCAATAAAAAAAGTGCTGTCCAGAGTCTGAACCAAAAAAAAAACTTAGATGCCTTCTTTTTCAAATAAAGATAGCAAGAGAACGAAGAAAAATTTATAATAGGAGTAAATTAGAAAGTTGATTAAAACTACATGCTCTGAGGCCTATTTATCAAGCTGTCAACTGTGCTGCATTCGCCTGCACCAATACGCTCGTCTTACATCGCCTAATATCGCTGCCGTGGACCTGAATATGTTCTCCATAGTTATCACAAAAGCTGTCAAAAAGCCGCGCACCAAGTATGGGGCGATGAGCAGCGGACTGATGTTAACTAACAGTCATTGATCTCGCTGCTATTCGGCTTTTTAACAGCTTTATTTGTATACTGTCACTAAACACCGCCACTAAACTAAACTGTTTAACCCTTATCCCGCCGCTCCTGGACCCCGCCGCAACTAAATAAAGTTATTAACCCCTAAACTGCTGATCCCGGAGCCCACCACCACCTACATTGTTATTACCCCTTACACAGCCGCCACCTACATTATACTTATTAACCCCTAATCTGCCACCCCATATACCGCCGCCACCTACATTATGTTATTAACCCCTAATCTGCCGCCACCTACATTATGTTATTAACCCCTAATCTGCTGCCCCCTACACCGCCACCTACATTATGTTAACCCCTAAACCGCCAGCCCCCCACATCGCCATAAACTAAATTAACCTATTAACCCCTAAACCTAACAACCCACTGACTGTATATTAAATATTAACTCATCACTATCTTATAATAAATTTAAACTTACCTTTAAAATGACATTAAACTATATTAAATTAACAATTAACCTACCCTAACTATTATAATAAAATTACATTAAACTATATTAAATTAGTAATTAATTTAACCTACCCTAACTGTTATCCTAAAATTACATTAAACTATATTAAATTAATAATTAATCTACCCTAACTATTATAATAAAATTACATTAAACTATATTAAATTAATAATTAATCTAACCTAACTTTTATAATAAAATTACATCAAACTACAAATTAAATTAACTATATTATATATTTAGAAACCTAACCCTACTCAAATAATTTAAATCTACACTAAAAAATTACTAAGTTACAAAAAACTAACAACTAAATTACAAAAAATAACAAACTCTAAGTTACAAAAAACTATAAACACTAAGTTACAAAAAATAAAAAAGAAATTATCAAAGATTTAAACTAATTACACCTAATCTTAGGGCCCTATGAAAATAAATAAAGCCCCCCCAAAATAAAAAAAAACCCTAACCTACAATAAACTACAAATAGCCCTTAAAAGGGCCTTTTGCGGGGCATTGCCCCAAAGAAATCAGCTCTTTTACCTGTAAAAAATAATACAAACAACACCCCAACAGTAAAACCCACCACCCACACAACCAACCCCCCAAATAAAAGCCTAACTAAAAAAAACTAAGCTCCCCATTGCCCTGAAAAGGACATTTGGATGGGCATTGCCCTTAAAAGGGCATTTAGCTCTATTGCACCCAAACCCTAATCTAAAAATAAACCCACCCAATAAACCCTTAAAAAATCCTAACACTAACCCCTGAAGATCGACTTACAGTTTTGAAGATCCGACATCCATCCTCCAAGAAGCCGGCAGAAGTCTTCATCCAAGCGGCCGAAGTCTTCATCCAAACCCGCAGAAGTCTTCACCCAGACGGCATCTTCAGCTATCCAGCACGGAGCGGCTCCGTCTTCCAGACATCCGATGCAAAGCATCCTCTTCCGCCGACGTCTTCTTGAACAATGAATGTTCCTTTAAATGACGTCATCCAAGATGGCGTCCCTTAGATTCCGATTGGCTGATAGAATTCTATCAGCCAATAGGAATTAAGGTTGAAAAAATCATATTGGCTGTTGCAATCAGCCAATAGGATTGAGCTTTCATCCTATTGGCTGATAAACATTGGCTGATAAAGGAATAGTCCAGCCAAAATTAAACTTTCATGATTCAGATAGAGCAGCAATTTTAAGCAACTTTCTAATTTACTCCAATTATCAATTGTTATTCATTCTCTTGCTATCTTTATTTGAATGTAAAGCTTAGGAGCCGGCCCATTTTTGGTTCAGCACCTGGGTAGCGCTTGCTGATTGGTGGCTACATTTAGACACCAATGCTTACATCCCTGCTTTTTCAAAAGAGATTCCAAGAAAACAAAGAAAAATGATAATTGGAGTAAATTAGAAAATTGCTTAAAATTGCTGCTCTATCTGAATCATGAAAGTTTAATGTTAACTAGAAGACTATTCCTTTAACAACTGGATATGATGTTTTAAAAAATGGGGAGAATGATTGGCTTTACTATCCCTTTAAATTACAGGAAAGCGAAATTAATAATGAAACTGTATTGGCAAGTTGTTTTACTATACATTATAAGCATTTTATATTAAAATCTCAAGGTGTTTACTTTGGCCCTAATTGGTATTTCACAGGGTATATACCTGAACTGCAAAATGAAGCAAATATTGCTAACAAAATGCTTTTAAATAATTTATTATGTATGCAGATATTGTCCAATGCAGGGTGTAGCTGTGGATATAAACTATGTGTATATAAAAATAGCACAAGTGCCTGAAGAAAAATAAATCCTCGATTTCTACTGTCAAATCAATGTCTTTATTATTTTAAAACCATACTTGAAATCTTAAGCCCCAAATAACAAGGGTGAGTCAGCATCTAAGCACTCCTCATTCCCAGCAACGGATTTTTAAATTAGTTGTCTCGTGCCAGTTTAAAACCAGCTGGAAAATGGCAACTTATTAGAAAAATTGGAATTTAATTAGTGCATAGGGAGTCTCAAGGAGAGGTGAGAAATGCAGAAATGAGACAGGGGAGGTTGAGAAAAAAAGCTGTAGAGGAGGAAAGTAAAATAATCAAAGGATAGAGAGAGAATGAAAACAGAGGAAGACAGAGAGAAAGGAAGAACGAGGGGGAAGTCAGAGAGTGGTCAGAGAAAATAATGTGGAAGTGCAGGAAGGAGAATGAGGGCTTGATTCAACAATACAAATATTGATATATATATATATATAAATACACACACACACGTATACCTTGCTTTATTGTGACTCGCAGATATTGCTCTTTTTACAAATTGAAGGTTTGTGGCAACCCTGTGTCAAGCAAGTCTATCAGAGCCATTTTTCCAACATATACGCATATAAACACATAAATAAATACACATAAATACACATGTATATACTGTATATATATATATATATATATATATATATATATATACACATATAAACACATAAATACACATGAATACACATATAAGTACATAAATACACATGAATATAGATATATTTCCTTCTTAATATGAGGAGAGTCCACGGCTTCATTCCTTACTTGTGGGATTACAGAGGCAAAGACACCCCAGCCAAAGGCTTAAATACCTCCCCCACTTCCCTCATATCCCAGTCATTCTTTGCCTTTCTTCACAGGAGGTTGGCAGAGAAGTGTCAGAAGATACGGAGTATCTACCCTTTGAAATGGGACTGGAGTTTTAAGCAGTTGCTGTGTGCCTGTGTCATAGGAGGTGGTGAGTGCCCCAGCCATTGGGAATATAAAGATGCCGTTTTTATATTTTATATAACGTTTGTTATTGCTATATTAGGACATAGCCCATAGCTATGGAGGACTCTGACGTTTAGAAGGTACTCCCTCTATACCTAAGACCCCGCCCTCTCAATTATGTTCCACATGCCTAGAAAAAGTGATTATGTTAAAAAAGGTTAACATGTTTGATACCACTGAGCCTTCCACCTCTGAGGGGTCCCCGTCCAATGAGTTGCGCACCCTGCATCCATCTCCTAATACACATGCAGTTTCCCATAGCACACCTGATCCTCCATCTGGAGGAGGCCTTTTACCTCCAGACTTCACTGCGCAGTTACAAATGGCAGTGTCTGCAGCCATTATTGCTTTACCTCGCCCTGCTAAGCGCAAGCAAAATGTCAAATATTGCTATCCTTCCCAGGGGTCATCATCTAGTTTATTGACTATAGCTGATAGACGGTTATCTGATGATGAAGTTCTTTCTAATACTTCAGAGTGTGAACTTTCTGGGTCTGAATCGGCTGCCTCTAAGCCTCTGATTGCGGAGGAAGCAGATTTTAGATTTAGGATGGAGCACTTACGCTTTCTTTTAAAGGAAGTTCTGGCTACCTTAGAGGTTCCAGAGGCCAAACTGCCTGAAGAACCTTTCATTCCTAAACTGGATAGAGTTTACGAAGACAGGGTTGTTCCTCAGACTTTCCCTGTTCCTGTAAAGATGGCAAACATTATTATGAACGAATGGGAAAGGATTGGTTCTTCCTTCACCCCTTCGTCTGTCTTTAAGAAACTGTTCCCAGTCCCGAACTCTCAATTGGAGTTGTGGGGTTCCGTCCCTAAGGTGGATGGAGCTGTCTCCATGCTTGCAAAGCGCACTACTATCCCACTGAAGGATAGCTCGTCGTTCAAAGAGCTCATAGATAAAAAGATGGAATCTCTGTTAAGAAAGATGTTTCAACATTCGGGATATTTATTTCAACCAGCGACGGCAGTTGCCGCTGTTGTAGGAGCGGCTACCTACTGGTGTAACTCCTTATCGGAAATGATCGAGGTGGAAGGTCCCCTCAATATTATTCTTGATAGAATTAAGGCTTAAGGGTTCGCTAATTCTTTTATTTGTGATGCGAATATGCAAATTATTCGTTTAAATGCTAAAACTGCTGGGTTTTCTGTTCAGGCCCTCCGGGCTCTGTGGCTGAAGTCCTGGTCTGCGGACATGACTTCCAAGTCCAGACTCCTTTCCCTTCCATTCAAGGGTAAGATTTTGTTTGGTCCAGGCCTGGACTCCATTATTTTCATGGTTACAGGGGCAAGGGTGCCTTCCTACCGCAAGATAAAAAGAACAGATCTAAGGGACAATCTAATAATTTTCGCTCCTTTCGTTCTGATAAATCCCAGTGTCAGCAATCCTACGTTAATACCGAGCAACCTACAACTTGGAAACCAGCTCAGTCCTGGAATAAGTCCAAGCAGAACAAGAAGCCCGCTGAGACTAAATCAGCATGAAGGGGTCGCCCCTGGTCCATCTATGGATCAGGTAGGGGGCAGACTTTCGCTCTTCTCAGAAGCTTGGTTCAGGGATCTGCAGGATCCTTGGGTCCTGGAGGTCATTGCTCAGGGTTACAGAATTGGGTTCAAGTCTCTTCCACCCAAGGGCAGATTCCTTCTCTCAAATCTGTCATCAAAGCCAGAAAAGAGGGATGCCTTTCTGGGGTGCGTTCGGGATCTGAACGAGGCTTGGGATACTACTCAAACCTTCTTGTGGTCCCAAAAAAGGAGGGGAACTTTCTGCCCGATTCTGGACCTAAAGTGCCTAAACAAGTTTCTGAACGTCCCCTCGTTCAAGATGGAGACGATAAGGTCTATCATTCCCTTAGTTCAGAAGGGACAGTTCATGACCACTATAGATCTGAAGGATGCTTACCAATCCAGAGGAAACACTTTCAGTTCCTAAGGTTTGCCTTCCTGGACCAGCACTTCCAGTTTATTGCTCTTCTGTTTGGCCTAGCTACTGCCCGAAGAATTTTCACAAAGGTTCTGGGGACTCTCTTAGCTGTGGCCAGAACCCAGGTTATTGTAGTAGCACCTTACTTGGACGATATTCTGGTACAAGCACCATCCTTTCGTCTAGCGGAAGAACATTTGGAATCTCTTCTCTCTCTTCTTCGATCCCATGGATGGAAGATAAACTTAGAGAAGAGTTCTCTTATTCCAAGAACCAGGGTAGAATTCCTGGGCACTATCATAGACTCATGAGGATATTTATTTCAGACCAGAGATGCTGCAAGCTGGATTTGGCATGTCTTGCCGTCCGGACCTCCTCAAGGCCCTCTGTGGCACAGTATATGTAGGTGATTGGTCTCATGGTGTCCAGCATTGACATAATTCCCTTTGCCAGGTTCCGTCTCAGACCGTTACAGCTGTGGATGCTGAGACAGTGGAACGGCAATCATTCGGATCTGTCTCAACAGATCTCTCAGTCGAGAGAATGGCTCTCTTAGTGGCTCTGTCCAGATCACCTGTCCCGAGGGACATCCTTTTTAAGACCATCCTGGGAGATTGTGACTACAGATGCGAGTCTCTCATGATGGGGAGCAGTTTGGGGAGCCAAGAAGGCACAGGGCCTTTGGTCTCGGGAGCCGGGAGGAGAGCTCTCTTCCGCATCAAGCAGGAGCAGGCATCAGTGATACTGATTGCTACATTGTGGCCGTGAAGGATGTGGTTTGCGGATCTAGTTGAAATGTCGTCATCTCCTCTATGGAAGTTACCTTGTCGCAGCTGGAACAAGGTCCTTTTGTTCATCAAAATCTAGATTGTCTGAGGCAGACTGCATGGAGATTGAATGCTTAGTCCTAGCCAAGAAAGGTTTCTCTGAGAGAGTTATTAATACTCTCATTCAAGCTTGTAAGCCGGTTACTCGTCGCATCTATCATAAGGTGTGGAGGACCTACTTATTCTGGTGTGAAGAGCGTGGATTCCCCTGGCATAAGGTCAGAGTTTCCAGGATTCTTTCCTTTCTCCAGGATGGTCTGGAGAAGGGCCTTCCTACTAGCTCCCTTCTGTTTTACTGCACAAGAGGCTTGCTGAGCTTCCAGATGTTCAGTCTTTTGTTCAGGCTCTGGCTAGAATCAGGCCTGTGTTTAGATCTAGCACTCCTCCTTGGAGTTTAAATCTTGTTCTTAAGGTTTTGCAGAAGGCTCAGTTTGAGCCTATGCATGTAGTTGACATTAAATTACTATCTTGGAAGGTTCTTTTTCTACTGGCTATTGCTTTGGCGCGCAGTGTCTCTGAAATGGCTGCCTTACAATGTGAGCCCCCTTACCTAGTATTTCATGCTGATAAGGCTGTTCTTCGTACTGGGTTAGGTTTTCTTCCTAAGGTTGTTTCAGATCGCAACATTAATCAGGAGATTGTGGTTCCTTCCTTGTGTCCTAATCCTTCTTCTTCGAAGGAACGGTTACTTCATAATTTGGATGTGGTTCAGGCCTAGAAATTCTATCTTGAGGCAATGAAGCAGTTTAGACAGATTTATTCTTTGTTTGTTGTTTATTCTGGGAAGCGTAGGGGGCAGAAGGTTTTCTTATCTTTTTAGTTGAGGTGCATTATTCGCTTAGCTTATGAGACAGCGGGACATAAGCCTCCTCAGAGGATTAAGACTCATTCAACTAGAGCAGTGGCTTCCTCTTGGGCCTTCAAGAATGAGGCCTCTATGTATCAGATTTGTATGGCGGCTTCCTGGTCCTCCTTACATACCTTTTCTAAATTTTACAAGTTTGACGTTTTTGCTTCGGCTGAAGCAGCTTTTGGGAGAAAGGTTTTGCAGGCTGTGGTGCCCTCAGAATAGGGTCCGCCTCTTTTTTTGCCCTCCCGTTCATTCAGTGTCCTCTGGAGCTTGGGTATATGTTTCCCACAAGTAAGGAATGAAGTCATGGACTCTCCTCATATTAAGAAGGAAAACATAAATTATGCTTACCAGATCATTTCCTTTCCTTCTGTATGAGGAGAGTCCACGGCCCCCGTCCGTATTCTCCGATGGGGGGACCTAAAAAAATGTTTTTGGTTTTCTGGCACCATTTATACCCTGATATTTCTCCTACTGTTCCTTGTTCCCTTGGCAGAATGACTGGGATATGAGGGAAGTGGAAGGGGGGGGGGGGGTATTTAAGCCTTTGGCTGGGGTGTATAAACACATGAATACATATGTATATATATATATATATATATATATATATATATATATATATATATACACAGTATATCCCCCCATATAAACACATACATACACGTGAATACATATATAAACACAAATACATATGAATACATATATATATATATACACATATAAACACATGAATACTCATATATACACATATAAATACATAAAAACACATGATTACACATATAAACACATAAATACACATATATATATATTTATTTATATGCACATATAAACACATAAATACACATGAATACACATATATACACATATAAACACATGAATATATATATACAGTATATATATATATATATATATATATATATATATATATATACATATAAACACAGATTATGACTCACTGAAGGCTCAGATGATGGTTAGCATTTTTTAGCAATAAAGTATTTGTTAATTAGGGTATGCACATTGTTTTTTATAGACATAATGCTATTGCAAAATATATAGATATGGTGTGTGGAAGCACACCAATCCTCAAGGGGACGCTCTCAATCAAAACAAATGTAACACAATGTAATAAGAACAATAATAATGTATACAACAACACTCTAAAAATAAACAGCAGAATACCAGATAAAAAAAAATATATATATAACCTTAGGGGGGTCAAAATCCTGATGATAACTAATGGTCTGAAAAAAGAAACACAGAGGCGCCCAATGGCCTAATACCACAATACCAAGGGACAAGCAAAATATGTAAGACTAATACTCACAAACGAATAGCACCAAAAAGTGCAAGGAAGCAGACTGGAACCTCACAGTTGCCCAGCAAACTGAACAGACGCAGAGAGAATTCTGTAGTACTTCTTCACCAGTGAGGTCCTCCTGGTTCCTATAGGGGAAGACCTATACAGTCAGCTGGGCAGCTGAGAAGTCCCAGTCTGTGTATATTGCACCTGGAGGTGCTTTGCTACATGTAAGTGTGCATATTCCCTGGATACACATAATGCTATTGCACACTTAATAAACTACAGTATAGTGTAAATATAACATTTATATACACTTGGAAACAAAAACATAGGGGTAGATTAATCATAGTGCGAGCGGACATGACACAATGTAGCGTATCATGTCCGCTGCACATCGATAAATGCAGACAGCATATGCTGTCGGCATTTATCATTGCACCAGCAGTTCTTGTAAACTGCTGGTGCAATGCCGCCCCCTGCAGATTTGCGGCCACTAGCAGAGGGTGTCAATCAACCCGATCGTATTCGATCAGGTTGATTTCTGTCCGCGGCCTCAGAACAGGCGGAGAAGTTATGGAGCAGCGATCTTTAGACCGCTGCTTCATAACTTCTGTTTCCGGCGAGCCTGAAGGCTCGCGCAGAAACAGAGGCATCAAGCTCCATACAGAGCTTGATAAATCGGCCCCTTAGTGTGACTCACTTTATTGCTTTATTCACTGATCTGCAGTCAAATAACACAAGGACGCCACATGGCCTACTACAGTCAATAACAAATGCATAACCAAGTGGAACAATGTTGTGCACCTCCAGGTGCTACCCGTGCATTCTGGGACCTCACAGCCACCCAGCTGACTGCTATCCCCATGTGAACTGGAACCATTTACCGCCACTGCCCCAAAGAGCAGCACTGTCCGGCTTCCAAAAAAGTCCCCAAGCAAGTGATTATCAATTAAATATATATATATGTTATTTAATATAAACAGTGACGCGTTTCTCTTGCCATCAACTGGCTGTTTCTTTAGGCTAATCTTGGAAATGGGTGTTCCCTGCATTTACATAGGGCTAACAAAAACACATAATTTAAAGGGACAGTCTAGTCCAAAATAAACTTTAATGATTCAGAGAGGGCATATAATTTTAAACAACTTTCCAGTTTACTTGTATCACCAATTTTGCTTTGTTCTCTTAGTATTCTTAGTTGGTAGCTAAACCTAGTTAGGCTTATATGCTAATTTCTTGGTCTTGAAGTGCCACCTCTTATCTGAATGCATTTTACATGGTTTTTTCACAGCTGGATGGCATTAGTTCATGTGTGTCATATAGATAACATTGTGCTCACGCACGTGGAGTTACCTAGGAGCCAGCACTGATTGGCTAAAATGCAAGTCTGTCAAAATAACTGGGCAGACTGCATGGGGCTTAGATACAAGGTAAACACAGAGGTAAAAAGTGTATTAATATAACTGTGTTGGTTATGCAAAACTGGGGAATGGATAATAACGGAATTATCTATCTCTTCAAACAATAAAAATTCTGGTGTAGACTGTCCCTTTAAAAATTATTAAATGAAATGTTGAAATAAAAATACATAGTACAAATGTTATTGTTTAATTACATTCAGAATAGTAAATTAAATTATTCTGCAAAAATCATAGGTATGGACAAATTCAAATTTGTATTGAAATTGTGCAGGAACTAAATGATTTAAGGGGCACAGTAGAAATCTACTTTGCACATGCAAAAAACACTGTGAAATTTATAACACAATATTTAAAGCATATTCCTTACTGTATAATGACTTTTCCCATTTCTGCTAGTGGGCTGTAAAGGGACGATCCATGGGAGTAGCTGAAATTTCTTTGCCACGTCTGGTGTATCCTGTGAACATTCCCCCCCTGCAGATTTCACCGTTTTTTCTCGCAAACTAAAAGGTGTGTAAAAATATGCAAAACTCTTGTTAGCCTCATAGAAAAATATGTGCATACAAAAATACAGGCTATTGTATGGTACTATATATATGCTGGAAGCAACTTAATCTGATTTGGATTGACTGCACCATTTAATATTTATAGTGTGACCCCCTACTTCCTGATAACTTGACTCTCCCCACCAAATTTGTCCTTTTCAACAAGCTCTAATACTTTCTATGGGAGACATCTCACAAATCAAAGAAAAAAGCCCCTTTTATAGATAATTCCCTTAGGGCAGGCCCTGCCAGTACCCACATGGTTTTTCACATCTGACGTGGCAAAGTTATAATAATTGGGCCCAGAGTGATACAGTGGAAGATATATAAGAGAGAAAATAAGAGGGGGTGAGAGAATGGTTAGAGGTATAGAATATGGGAGAGAAAGAAGGTAAGAGGGAGAATGAGAGAGTGATGGAATGGAAGGTAGATGAGAGAGAACAAGAGGAGAGAAAGGAGAGTGGAGAAAAATATATAATCTGAGATATATAGGATTGATTTGCGGGATAGCTAGGTCTGAACTAAGGAACAGGTTAATCTAAGGAAACGGATGGTATCTGTTGAGTAGAGGGATCTTATTTGGACACATGGGCCTGGTCTATGGAGCAACACATGGATGGTATCTTTATGATTTGCATGAGTATAACTTGGAGGTAAAGAGAGACACTTGGGTCTGATCTGAGGGACAGACTGGTTTATGGCATCCGGATGAGATACATTTGTATGACATGGAGATAAAGAGACACACTTGGGTACAATCTGAGGGAGCTACAGGTTTATAGCATCCGGTACATGTATATGACTTGGAGATATAGGAAGACACTTAGGTCTGATCTGGAAAGCAGGGACTAGTATAAAGAACAGATCAACTTAAAGGGACAGTCTAGCCAAAATTAAACTTTCATGATTCAAATAGGGCATGCAATTTTAAACAACTTTCCAATTGACTTTTATCATTAAATTTGCTTTGTTCTCTTGGTGGTATTTTTTAAAAGCTAAACCTAGGAAGGCTAAAACTGATTTCTAAACCGTTGAAAACGGCCCCTTAGCTCAGAGCATTTTGAAAGTTTTTCACAGTTAGACAGTACTAGTTTATGTGTGTCATATAGATAACACTGTGCTCACTCCCGTGGAGTTATTTAGGAGTCTGCACTGATTTGCTAAACTGCATGTCTGTGAAAATCACTGAGATAAGGGGGCAGTCTGCAGAGGCTTAGATACAAGGTAATCACAGAGGTAAAATATATATTAATATAACTGTGTTGGTTATGCAAAACTGGGGAATGGGTAATAAAGGGATTATCTATATTTTTAAACAATAAAAATTCTGGTGTAGACTGTCCCTTTAACTGCAGGACAGTACCAACTACCAGCAAGGGTCTGAGCTGGAGGGGTGACTGATGGATCTGATGGGGAAGAAATACTGTACTGGAGGATCATCTGGAAGAACGGATCATCATTAACTTTGGGATATGTGGTGCTGAACAGTGTGGGATCCATAAGTCTAATTTGGAAGAGTTATTTGGGAGACATATGGGCCAGATATTAAGGGTGGTATGCAGGACAGGTATTTGGAGGGCAGATGGTTCTACTCTAGAAAATAATGTTTTGGCTGTCAGGATCCAGTATAGGGAAGCACAGTCTGTCCAGTTAATATAGATCTATCTTATTTGGTAGGAAACAGGGGACCTGATCTGGAGAATGTTTAGCCATGGCCTTGGTTCAAGGAGATTTCACCTAGGTTTATAGATTGGGCTAATCTACAGGAAGCGATCTATATGATTTGTGGTGTTGCCTTCTGCATAATTGTTTGTTTTAATGTATTATCTCAATCGCCTCATTCTAGTGTTTTGATGCGGAATGAAGTGACCTGCTATTTATGGGAATGAGTCATTACATGAGCATTGCACAGAGGACAATAACTCATCCCCCAGAAATCCTTTCTAATGACTGTTTAACCACACGCACACCTATATCTTCATCAACACAGAACAGCTTCGACCATCGCCTATCTGCAGAGGAGATGGCTGCCTGCTGTTCCATCCAATTAATAAGTCTCTAATTAGTAGTGAGGTCTCATTATGTATTATTAAATATTGATAGGGTAGCTGCAAAATCTGGCAGAGAAATTGTCAAGGGAGATGAGAAACAGAGGAATTGAAGCGACAGCGGAGTGCGGCACAGACACAATCACATCGCAACCTAACAAGGAATGCTGGGAGGGAGGTGAGGGCGACAGAGAGGTGATATGGCAAGGACCTTCATGTATATTAAGAAATGTAATAAAGTTTAGGAGGATTGTCATATTTGTAAAAAAATAAATAAAATAAGAGAGAGAATTGTGATTGGTAGCTGAAAGGCAGAAGGGTGAGGAGTATTTTGTGAAAGCTCTTTTTAACAAAATGGGTAGTTGATACAGGGGATAGACACCCGGTAGAAAAGGTAGGGACAAATACAGTAAGGGAATAATTAGACATTCATGATTCAGACAGAGCATACGAATTTAAACAACTTTCCAATTCCTTCTATTATTTAATTTGCTTCCTTCTCTTGTTATCCTTTGCTGAAATGTTTATCTAGGAAAGCCCAAGAGCAGCAAAGAACCTAGGTTCTAGCTGCTGATTGGTGGCTGCATATGTATACCGATTGTCATTGGCTCACGCATGTGTTCAGTTAGAAAACATTGCTGCTCTTTCAACAAATGATAGCAAGAGAATGAAGCAAATTTGATTATAGAAGTAAACTGGAAAATTGTTTAAAATGGTATGTTCTACCTAAATCAGGAAAGAAAATGTTTGGGTTTTATGTCCCTTTAACGAAACATGAACCACTACGAGATAGTAATATAAAATATTTCATTATAGTAGGAAAACAATTTGTTTTTATTATTTATTATGCCCTATTTTTTTTTTTATTTTTTTTTTTATTTTTTTTTTTATTGAAGTTGTCAGCAAATACAATAATAAGCGATCTTGTAACAAAGAAGAAGTATTGATAACATGACATAATATCACAAGCATAGTTACATTGATATGTGATAGAATACAGGTATTCCTATTTACAGACAATATAATAGTATTGTAGATGCTTCAGAGTCTGTGAGATTTAGGTTTATACAGTGTTGGAACCTCATTTTACATAATTTACTATTAATTCCTCCTAGATTATATTGGACCTCTCTTGGACCCAAGAGAAGAAGTAAAATTAACATAGAGGAGAAGAGCTAGTGAAACAAACGGTCACTCTTGGACCTGGAAGTGTTAAGGTGTAAGTTAGTAAAAATAGAAGTATATCGTACAAATATTTGAGCTATAGGGGGCCTCTATTGAACTGTCCTTTTCTATCGGTACAGTATATTTAGCTTAGATTACTATGTAACTACTATCATATCTTTTAATGAATTAAAGGGACAGTCAACACCAGAATTTTTGTTGTTTAAAAAGATAGATAATCCCTTTATTACCCATTCCCCAGTTTTGCAAAACCAACACTGTTATATTAATACACTTTTTACTTCTGTGACTAACTTGTATCTAAGCATCTTCTGACCGCCCCTAATCACATGACTTTTAGTTATTATCTATTGACTTGCATTTTAGTGCAGTGTCTGCCATTAGCCAATTGGGGGCTCGAACCTGTCATCGCCCTGGTTCCTCCGGTTGCTGAGGCTTTTGCTCAGCATTTTACCATGTGGATCCCGTTGCGGGTTGTTACCGGTCTTTTCAGGATCTAGGGCGGGTTCGGGGTTCTCCTGTTCCAGGAATTTGGGCTATGACCTTTGGTCTGGCTAGTAGATCTGGTCACGATTGGCCAGATCTCCTGAGTGCGCTACACACTGGCTTTGCCTACGCCCAATGAACGGTTTCCCTTGGATGGTTTTCTGAAGTAACCTGATGGCGTTGCGGTTCTGCAGGCGATGGGTTATAGGGTAACCGCTGCAGCTAATGTACCCTTTTATGCGCTAAGTTTTCAGTGGATTCCTTCCAGGTTCATCTGCGTTGGAGAGTGCTCTCTTATTCAGCCTGTGGCCTTGTGCCTCATGGGCAGGTGCTTTGTCTCTAATGGTCTTCTTTTTTCTTAGGGGGGTTTTTTATCCTATGGAGGCCTGTTTAGGATTTTTCCTAGATTCAGGGGATGGAACAGAGGGTTTAACCTATTTGGAGAGAGGCATGCTTTCTCGGTTGTTCTGTTCTATCTGGAGTCTTGCTGGCTCCGCATCGAGATGGGCCTTTGCTAGACTCCTCTGGGTCTTCGGCCTTGTCCACTGTCTTTATGGAGTTTCGGGGGGTTCCCGAGCTCTGTGGAATGGCTGAAGCCATTTTTTTTCCGCTTTTTTGTAAGCGGGTGTCAGGGTTCTTCTGTTCCCCTGTTTTCTGACTTACTGACGCTTGGGCTGGCCCGGCTGGGAGTAGGTCCTGAGATGTTGTTCCTCGGGGTGTAATTGGCCTAGTTGAGGTTCTAAACTTCAACCCTTTTGGGACCTATGTGTCGGTCTGGCGGCTGGGATTGCCTAGAGGGTGCCTCTGTCTTGGAGTTTTTACACTCCGATATCTTGTTTAGCTGCATTTTACTTCTTAGTAAAGTATTCTCTCTCTGGGTCGTCCTGATGACGGCTGCGTGTTCTTGGCTCAGATGTTTACCTTGTCTGGGTCTGCTACACCTATTTGTGTTGAATACTTCAGTATTCTAAGTGCTGACGACTTGAGGATAAGTCTTCAGTTGTCGTTTCGGTGCTTTCACTCAACATTGAGACTAAAAAACGCTGTTTGGATGCCCGGTCCTAGACCTTGTGTTATGTTGGTCTGGGCGTTGCCTCCCCTTATTTGTTTTAGACCCATTTGGGTCTTTATGAGCTGGGCTCGTTCTAGAGGTCTTCCTTTATGGAATTTTGTGGTGTCCTTTCAATTTCCTTTGATTTTTTCTTGCCCTGTCCCTTTGGGAGTTTTGGGCTGGTGTTCCCTTCACTAGTAAGGGGTGCGTGGTTGGGAGCCGACCGCTGGGCGACGGTATCTCCTAGAGGACTGTTGGCTCAGTTGTGTCTGATTTTGTGGACTCTAGCTAGGCTTTCGGACTATCTGCGGGTCTGTTTCCTTGGGGCTTTTTCCTTTCAATGTTCTCGGCTTCGGACGAAGCAGGGTTTTGTTGGGTAGTGGTTTCAGGCCTGGTGCCCTCAGAATGGGCCACCTCTTGTACCCTCCCGTACCCTCCCGTCTTGGCATTCAGTGTCCTCTGTAGCTTGGGTATTGTTTTCCCAAAAGTAATGAATGCAGCTGTGGACTCTTTCCATTTATGAAGAAAAACATAAATTATGCTTACCTGATCATTTTCTTTTCTTCTGATGGAAAGAGTCCACAGCTCCCCACCCATATTTTTTATGTGGGGCATCTGTATTTTTATTCTTCTGACACCTTTTCACCCTGATAGTTCTTCTACTGTTCCTTGTTCCTCGGCAGAATGACTGGGGGATAAGGGGAGTGGGAGGAGTATTTAAGCCTTTGGCTGGGGTGTCTTTGCCTCCTCCTGGTGGCCAGGTTCTGAATTCCCAAAAGTAATGAACGCAGCTGTGGACTCTTTCCATCTGAAGAAAAGAAAATTATCAGGCAAGCATAATTTATGTTTTTCTTCATACAAGGTAAATGAAAGTTGTTTTCATTCAACCAATCACAAATAACAATACAAAACCGAAAAAACATAAGCAATTGAAAGTATTATATGAAATAGTAGCCTATTTATGAAAATGCCAGCTGTCCTCCCCTGAATGTAAGTGACAAATAGGACCTGGGCCTAGGGCCTAGCATGTAGGGGGGGCCCGCAAATGGCATCTCCATGGCTCCTGGTGTGCTGCTTAACCTGCTGCTGAGCGCTGCCCTATCAGTAACTAAGCAGTTAAGTGTGGGTTTAGTTGGGGCCTTGTGTCTGGATGTGACGTTGAGGGTCCTGTTCCTGGAGGTTGGGACACCTAGTGGGGGCAGGACAGGGAAGCTATTATGTTAATTTCCATAAACTTGGTTCAGTTTGAGACAGTGGGGACCTTCCCTAATTTTTGCTGAGGGCCCTGATTGGTCTCAGTCTGCCCCGGCTTATACTTCTCTTGTCACTGTCCAACAGTAGTCAGCAAGCATAGAAGCGTTCCACCTACCTTGATATCTTCGTTCCATTGCTGAAGTGTCTTGGTGGAACAGCTCACCGTGCCCATAACTCACTGCACCGCAGTTGTCAGGGAGAAAAGTCCAGAAGAGAGTCGAGAAAATGGATTTTGAGTGACATAGTGCAGCCTAATTTTCTAGAAGTTGTTCGCAACTCCAACATAGTTTCCAACTATTCAAGTATACCCTAGAAACCATCAACAACACCTTTAAAAGTTTCCGAAGCCCTTGGGCTTTTTCTCAGAACCAAGAACTAACTGAGAGATTTAAATGTTATATTCATTTTTGATAATACTTTTCTAGAAGTTGTTCCCAACCTCAACATAATTTCCAGATCTTTGTTTACCCAGAAGCCATGCACAAGACCTTTAAAAGCTTTCTAAGCCCTTGGGCTATACCTCGAAACCAAGAGCTAGCCAAGAGATTAAAATATTATATTCGTTTTTTGCATGCTGAAATCAATTAGAAGTATTTTCAAGCCAGAAACATTTTCATTGTTGAGCAGTGTTATGTGCCTAGAGCACTGTTTGTTTTTTTGTCCTTAGTAGAGGTTATTGTGAAGCCTTCAAAGATCAAATTACTCATATAATTTATGCTTATACCTCAGTCGTCTTGACTACAATATTGCTGTAATATGCTTTATGTATTTGTATTTCTGTTGTCTAACCTTTTACTCAAAAAATTTAATAAAGATAATATACTCCAAAAATATATTATAATGTTCAAAGTTAAAGGGACAGTCTACTCCAGAATTGTTATTGTTTAAAAAGATAGATAATCCATTTATTACCAATTCCCCAGTTTTACATAACCAGCACTGTTATATTAATGTACTTTTTACGTCTGTGATTACCTTGTATCTAAGCCTCTGCAAACTGCCCCCTTATTTTTTTGACAGACTTTCAGTACTGACTCATAAATAACTCCACGGGACTGAGCACACTGTTATCTATATGGCACGCATGAACTAGATCTGTCTAGCTGTAAAAAACTGTAAAAATGCACTGAGATAAGAGGTGGCCTGCAAGGGCTTAGAAATCAGCATATGAGCCTACCTAGGTTTATCTTTCAACTAAGAATACCAACAGAACAAAGCAAATTTGATGATAAAAGTAAATTGGAAATTTGTTTAAAATTGTGTGCCCTATCTGAATCATTAAAGTTTAATTCTGACTAGACTGTCCCTTTAAATTACAGCAAGAAAAATTAAGAATTAAAGTGCATTGCCCAGTTTTTTTATCATACATAATTAAACATTTTACAATTGATTACATTTTGCACTGAATGTCTCTTTAAAGGGATATTAAATAAAAATAATATATATTATATATATATTGATATATAAAAGAGCACCATTTGTAATAGTGCTTTTTTATATGCATAATATAACTATTTAAGGCCCCTAAACTTAAAGGGGCATTAAAACGAAAAAAAAAATTTCACGATTCAGATAGAGCATACAATTTGAAAAACATTCCAATTTATTTCTAGTATAAATTATTAATTACCTTGGTATCTTTTGTTGAAAAGCATACCTAAGTAGACCAAGGAGCCGCTACACAATACTGTGAGCTAGCTACAGATTGGTAGCTGCTGCACATATATGCCTCTTTTCATTGGCTCAACCAGTGTGTTCAGCCATTTCCCAGTAGTGCAAAGGATACCAAGTGAATGAAGTAAATTTGGAAGTAAAAAGAAGAATTGAATAGATGTTTAAATTGTATGCTCTATCTGAATCATGAAAGAAAACATGTAGGTTTTATGTCCATTTAAAGGGACATTTAATACTTTGAGATGGTAATATAAAATGATAAATTGTATATGGAATAAAAACTCTGCAATATATTTTCATTATTTATTTAGTCCCCTTTTCCTGTAATTCCATTCTGACATGAGCTTTTCAGTTTCTGTTAGAAATGGAAGTGCAGATCACTGTTATATCCTACACAACCATTGGCTGCACACTCTAGTGGCCTATTTATAACTGTCCCTAATTGGCCACAGCAGAGAAGGTAACCTAAGTTACAACATGGCAGCTCCCATTGTTTTATAGACACTTTACACTCGTTTTGTCAATATTTAAACAGAAAATGAAACATTAAACTACATCTACTTATTATTAATCTTTTCTATGACTGCATCGTTCTATCTAGCATTTGTTTAGTGTTCAATGTCCCTTTAAAACTGTTTAAATTGTTAAATAAACTAATAGGAAGTACATACAATACCCATTGATAGGTAAAGATATTTTACTGGGCAACAAATGCAGCTCTGTTGTTGAGGCCTCCACAGAGGTGAAAATAAAAAACTTTATTTCATCACAGACAAAACACGTTAGAAAACAAACAACCCCCTCCCCCCAAGAAATATGTAAATTTAAAATGCCTTTTTTATAGCTACAACAAAAAAAGACTTTAGGGCCCCATTAAAGGGATATGAAACCCGAAAAAATTATTTTGTAATTCAGACAGTTGATACCGTTTTCAAAAAGTTTCCAATTTACGCCTATTATCAAAATTGCTTTGTTCCCATGATATCTATCTGAATCATGAAATATTTTTTGGGGTTTCATGTCCCTTTAAGCAGTTTGAACAGATACGACTGTTGGTTTTTATTTGCAGTCTGTTCTCTGCCTTTTCTTTAATGTTCTATATTTGATCCACTGCTTCAAGTTCCCACAATTCCCACTTGCTCGTTCTGCAGTCACTAAACCCCAGCTCATTAATCACGGCATGTTCCCGGCTGCGAGGCTCACAATTAGCTGTGTGGGAATGTTCCACATCTCAGGGGATGGTGGGCGGCAGTTTAATAATGTGATATTTCCTGGGGAGCGAGAAGTTGCTGGGGAGGGGGGAGAGACCTCATTAGTGGGAACCTTTCTGCATCTCGTTACTGGACGCTGTAACTATCTGCACATTGTGACCTCATTCAGAGTGTCGCAAAGGAATAGACGATCAACACACGGAATGCGCAAATATGTCTAGATATAGCTATATAGCTCTGTCTGTCGGTATACTTAAATATATTTATCTGTTGTATCTATCTTTCTATCTATCATCTAACTATATCTATCTATATGTTGTATCTGTCTATCTGTCATTCTATCTATATCTACCTGTCTTTGTGTCTATATCTATCTATCATCTATCTATATATCTATCTATCTATCTATCTATCATCTATCTGTTGTATCTATCTGTCTATCTGTCTTTCTATATATATCTGTCTGTCTGTCTTTGTGCCTCTATCTATCTATCTATCTATCTATCTATCTATCTATCTGTTGTATCTATCTATCTATCTATTTAGCTATATATCAGTTGTATCTATATATCTGTTGTATGTATCTATCTATCTGATCTATCTATCATTTATCTATCCATCTATCTATCTATTATCTATCTTTCTATCTATCATCTATCTATCTATCTATCTATCTATCATCTAACTATATCTATCTGTTGTATCTGTCTGTCTTTCTATCTATATATATCTGTCTTTATGTCTATATCTATCTATCATCTATCTATCTGTTGTATCTATCTGTTTATCTATATATCTGTTCTATCTATCTGATCTATCTATCTATCATCTATCTATCTATCTATCTATCTATCTATCTATCTATCTATGTATCTGTTAAATCTATCTGTCTGTCTGTCTTTTTATCTATATCTATCTGTCTGGCTGTCTTTTTATCTATATCTATCTGCCTGTCTGTCTCTGCCTCTCTGATCAACTTCCATATTATTATTTAATTATTTTTTAAGCCGTTCCCTTGCTCACGGTCTCTTGCCTCAATATCTTTGTAGCTGATGTTGCCAGCCTGGTGGAATTATGAAAAGCCGAGTGGGGAATATGTAATATTTTATAAAATTAACACATTTTCTGCTATCCAAGGCACACATTAGTTGCATAATTTAACATACATTTATTTAATGATAATCTGTGTAATAAGCATTATATAAATGTAATATTAGCTAGTTTGGTTTACATTTTAACTGGGTGACCAATTAAATGAGACGGGTGATGCAGTTGTTATTAAAGTCCTGGGGATAACGCTGTTTTTTATTGTATTTCTTCTGTTTCTATAAATATCTTTATGTGACTGGTGTGCGGCTTTGAGAGGTAGATTTCTTGGACAAGCAAAAGGAATCTACTGATTATTATCATATAGAGGGACAGACTGTCTATCTGTCTGTCTAGATACCTTCATTCACAGTACAGTGAGCAGCCAATTGCTCATTAAGATAGTGCGGAAGCAGCATATAAACGTGAGTGATATATACCTCTTCATGTTTATGTGGCCCTTGGGGATGTTAGATTATTGGGCAAAATGCAAGGGTCAAATAGATATATTGTGCTTTATTTTGTTGTCTGATTCTAGATAGATGAAAGGCTGTTAGCATGTCCCCTGGTTTATGTGATGGCTGTTACTGGAGGAGCGCAGGGAGAGTGCAGAATTAACCAATAGATAAGTCAGGTGTTTTCAGGGGGAAAATCAAAATAGCAGCCTAAGGGGTAGATTTATCAATGTGCAGCGAACATGATAGGCTGTAGCGGCTCATGTCTGCCCACATCGATAAATGCAGACAGCATACGCTGTCGGCATTTATCATTGCACAAGCATTTCTAGGGAAATACTTGTACAATGCCGCCCCCTGCACATTTGCGGCCAATCGGCTGCTAGCAGGGGGTGTCAATCAACCTGATCGTATCCAATCGGGCTGATTGCTGTCCGCCGCCTCCGAGGTGGCAGACGAGTTATGGAGCAGCAGTCTTAAGACCGCTGCTTCTAAACTTACATTTCCAGCGAGCTGGAAAGTATGGGAGTAGGTAGCACCATCCGATGCTTGGTAAATCTACACCTATATGTCAGTTTCCAGGGGCTTTTTGTGGTGGGAGTTTTGAAGCAGCAGATTTGCAGTGCCTAGGGCAGCATAAACAATAAAGGCATTGCTGCCTTGAGCACCAATTATCCCCTCCAATCTCCCCAGAACTTTTGTTATTCAATTGACCTTATTGTTTGATGCTCACTCATCTTTCCATTCTTCAGTAAATCTGCAGCATAGCATAGACATTTTTGAAGCTGGAGAGACCTTAGTAAACATTCTCCAGAGAGCCAACCTTAGTAAACATTCTACAGAGAGCCAGCCTTAGTAAACATTCTACAGAGAGCCAGCCTTAATAACATTCTACAGAGAGCCAACCTTAGTAAAGATTCTATAGAGAGCCAGCCTTAGTAAACATTCTACAGAAAGCCAACCTTAGTAAACATTCTACAGAGACCCAGCCTTAGTAAACATTCTACAGAGAGCCAATCTTAGTAAACATTCTACAGAGAGTCAGCCTTAGTAAACATTCTACAGAGAGCCAACCTTGGTAAACATTATGCAGAGAGCCAACCTTAGTAAACATTCTACAGAGAGCCAACCTTAGTAAACATTCTACAGAGAGCCAGCCTTAGTAAACATTCTCCAGAGAGCCAACCTAAGTAAACATTCTACAGAGAGCCAACCTTAGTAAACATTCTACAGAGAGCCAACCTTAGTAAACATTCTACAGAGAGCCAACCTTAGTGAACATTCTACCAAGAGCCAGCCTTAGTAAACATTCTACAGAGAAACAACCTTAGTAAACATTCTACAGAGAGTCAGCCTTAGTAAACATTCTACAGAGAGCCAACCTTAGTAAACATTCTCAAGAGAGCCAACCTTAGTAAACATTCTACAGAGAGCCAACCTTAGTAAACATTCTACAGAGAGCCAGCCTTAGTAAACATTCTACAGAGAAACAACCTTAGTAAACATTCTACAGAGAGCCAACCTTAGTAAACATTCTACAGAGAGCCAACCTTAGTAAACATTCTACAGAGAGCCAACCTTAGTAAACATTCTACAGAGAGCCAGCCTTTGTAAACATTCTCCAGAGAGCCAACCTAAGTAAACATTCTACAGAGAGCCAACCTTAGTAAACATTCTACAGAGAGCCAGCCTTAGTAAACATTCTCCAGAGAGCCAACCTTAGTAAAGATTCTACAGAGAGCCAGCCTTAGTAAACATTCTACAGAGAGCCAACCTTAGTAAACATTCTACAGAGACCCAGCCTTAGTAAATATTCTACAGAGAGCCAATCTTAGTAAACATTCTACAGAGAGCCAACCTTAGTAAACATTCTACAGAGAGCCAACCTTAGTAAACATTCTACAGAGAGCCAACCTTAGTAAATATTCTACAGAGAGCCAACCTTAGTAAACATTCTACAGAGAGCCAACCTTAGTAAACATTCTACAGAGAGCCAACCTTAGTAAACATTCTACAGAGAGCCAACCTTAGTAAACATTCTACAGAGAGCCAACCTTAGTAAACATTCTACAGAGAGCCAACCTTAGTAAACATTCTACAGAGAGCCAACCTTAGTAAACATTCTACAGAGAGCCAGCCTTAGTAAACATTCTACAGAGAGCCAGCCTTAGTAAACATTCTACAGAGAGCCAGCCTTAGTAAACATTCTACAGAGAGCCAACCTTAGTAAACATTCTACAGAGACCCAGCCTTAGTAAATATTCTACAGAGAGCCAATCTTAGTAAACATTCTACAGAGAGCCAACCTTAGTAAACATTCTACAGAGAGCCAACCTTAGTAAACATTCTACAGAGAGCCAACCTTAGTAAATATTCTACAGAGAGCCAACCTTAGTAAACATTCTACAGAGAGCCAACCTTAGTAAACATTCTACAGAGAGCCAACCTTAGTAAACATTCTACAGAGAGCCAACCTTAGTAAACATTCTACAGAGAGCCAACCTTAGTAAACATTCTACAGAGAGCCAACCTTAGTAAACATTCTACAGAGAGCCAACCTTAGTAAACATTCTACAGAGAGCCAGCCTTAGTAAACATTCTACAGAGAGCCAGCCTTAGTAAACATTCTACAGAGAGCCAGCCTTAGTAAACATTCTCCAGAGAGCCAACCTAAGTAAACATTCTACAGAGAGCCAGCCTTAGTAAACATTCTACAGAGAGCCAACCTTAGTAAACATTCTACAGAGAGCCAACCTAAGTAAACATTCTACAGAGAGACAACCTTAGTAAACATTCTACAGAGAGCCAGCCTTAGTAAACATTCTACAGAGAGACAACCTTAGTAAACATTCTACAGAGAGCCAACCTTAGTAAACATTCTACAGAGAGCCAACCTTAGTAAACATTCTACAGAGAGCCAACCTTAGTAAATATTCTACAGAGAGCCAACCTTAGTAAACATTCTACAGAGAGCCAACCTTAGTAAATATTCTACAGAGAGCCAACCTTAGTGAACATTCTCCAGAGAGCCAACCTTTTTTATCAATAATTTTTTTTTTATTCTCCAATAACAAATTAAATCGGCAATTTACATGATTATACGCCGCGCAGGGCATAGTATTCTATAACAATAAAGATTGCATTTGATACATGTAAATTACACAACATTAATATTTTGACGATATACTCTAAAATGAAAAAGAAAAAGCTATGCCATAGATCCTTAACTAAACCTTAAGAGAAATTAGAATATACCAGTAAAGTTTGGAGAGTTTTTTCGTCTTTTATTCATACGTAACTTTCTAATACTATTGCTGGTTCTGGAATCAAAATGTTATCAAAATATATTTACCAAAAGATTGGGGATTTTCAGTTCCTTTAATATGTATAACAGTGATCTCTTATGACCAGCACTTTGTTACCAAATAACCATATATATACCTGAGTATCCACACACACACATAACACACAAAAGGGAAAAAAAAGAAAAGAAAAAAAGTAATATAAAGGGAAAACAATACCCCTCGCCTCCCCCACTCCCTCTCGCACTAATTTTTGAACTTATCCATTTCTCCAGAATGCCGGATATCTATTTGACAGAGTCAGTTGTTGAAATAAAGTAGAGTCCCTTATCGGAGCTATCATTTGGGTCTGCATCTGATCTGGAAGTGATAATATAAAATTTTCCCATTTAGCCAGAAATATTATTAACTTAGCATCTAAGAAAATTAAGGGGTCTTTTATGTCTGTTGCCACTTGGAACAACATATTATTAACAAATGCTGTAATACCAGGTGCTCTTTTATCTTTCCAGCTTCTTAAAATCATCTGTCTTGCAACTAATATAGCAGTATTGACTAGGTGCTTATTTTGTATATCCTTTTTATACATGAGAAATAGAACCTGTTCTACTTTAAGTTCGACTCTGCTAGATATAAATTTATTCAACCAATATACTATCTTACACCAAAACTGCTGAATCTTCGGACAAGAATAGAAAGCATGTATTAAGTCAGCTTCTGTAGAGTTGCACCTTGAGCATTTAGTAAAACCTTGTCTGCTCCATTTAGACATTCGCTTTGGTGTTAAATACACTCTATTTATTAATTTGATATGTGATTCTCTAAATGCAATATCGCGAGTATACTCTGTAATTAAACTGAAACTCTTTTTAAAATGCTCAAATTTTAAATTTCTAATCTCTAGGCTCCATTTGGCATAGAGATCTATTATTTTGTCTTTAGTTTCTAGAGAGATTATACTTTTATAGAGATAAGAAATTGAGTGTTTCCCAGACCGGTAAATGTCAATAATTGAGTTTATGCTTCTTAAACTATTTGGGTTGTAATCTGCCAGTTTATTATAATCCACAAAGTGGCAAATTTGTAAATAGGCAAAGAAGTGAGTTCTATTCAAATTATATTGTTTGGCCAGGAGGTCAAAGGTTTTAACAGATTTAGTCTGCATATCAATAATTTGATATACATGAGTTAGCCCTTTTTGAGACCAATCATAAAAGGCATAAGATTATATGCCACTTATAAAATATGGATTACCCCTTATAGGTAAATATTGTGATATAGTATAGGTAATCTGAAGACTTTGGCATATTTTCTTCCACGCTAATACTATATTGTATATGGTATATTTAAAACCTATTATTCGGTAGCTCTCCGATCGTTTTGAAGGGGGTTGATGAAGTAAAGCTCTGAGAGATAGAGGAGATACTACAGCCTCCTCGCTTTGATAATTAGTTATATATTTTGCTCCTGTTAACCAATCTAATGCATTTTTGGCCAAACATGACCAATTATATATTTTTACATTTGGAAGGGCAAACCCTCCTTCCTCTCTCGGATGCATCAGTTTTTTAAGTGCTATACGAGGCTTTATTTTATTCCAAATAAATTTTATACATTTTGTATTAAATCTACGAAGATCTTTAACAAGAATAAAAACTGGGATATTTTGCATAAGAAAAAGGATTATCGGAAAAAGCATCATTTTAATAAGGGATATTCTTGCTGATAAGGATAGTGGTAACTTGGCCCAGTTTTTTAAACATACTGCACATTTTTGCCAAACCGGAGGAAAGTTCAACATATACCATTCATCAGGGTTCTTGGATAAAGTTATTCATAAATACTTAATTTTTCCAATTGCTTGTTTAAAAGGATTTAGAAGCATACTGTTTTTTGTTTTTGAGATCCACAAAATTTCTGATTTATTTAGATTTATTTTGTACCCTGAAAATGTACTAAAATTATCAATTGAATCAAGAATAAGGGGAATATTTCTCCTGGTGTTTCTGATATAAAAAAGGATATCATCTGCATACATAGATAAAGTGAATTTCTTTTCACCTATAAAAATCCCTTCTAATCTTTCCCTACAGTATATTGCCAGAGGTTCCAATGCTATATTAAACAACAGTGGTGATAGGGGGCATCCCTGTCTGGTCCCTTTTTGTAATGTTATACTTGGGGAAATTAGACCATTTATGTTTATATAAGACATTGGCTCTTGATAAATTAATTTAATATAGTTGGTAAAATTCCCCACTATCCCAAATTTATCTAGAGTCGTAAACAGATGATCCCAAGAAATACAGTTGAACGCCTTTTCGGTGTCTACTGTCAACAAGGCGAAATCTGATTGTCTGCAGTTTTTATTATTCTTACTGGCAAGCATCTGTTCTATTAGAAACATAGCGGTTCTTATATTCTTCTGAGCAGTTCTCCCCTGCATGAAGCCAGACTGATCTGAGTGAATTAGCTCCCCCAAAACCCCCTTAATCCTATTTGCCATAATACAAGCTGCAATTTTATAATCTGCGTTAAGTAGGGAGATTGGGCGGTATGCATCCATTAATTCTGCATCTTTATCTTTTTTATGAATCAATGTAATGTTTGCTGCCGTATAATATCTGGAAGGTTTAATATTATTACAAAAATAGGTGTTAAATAGTACTGCCAGAATTTGTGTAATCTCCTGTAATATTTTGTAGAATTCAATTGGCATTTGGTCTGGGCCAGGTGCTTTGCTGTTTGCGGAGTTTTTTATAGCTTGTATAATTTCTTCCGCAGTTATCTCTTTATTAAGTTGATTTAACTGTTCTATACTAATTTTAGGAATATGTCTCTAAATCATTTTTGTCTGCCGTATAGATTGTTTGGAAAAAGGCATGAAATTAGGATACTATATCCTTAGGAGACGTATATATTTTTCCCATTAATTTTAATGGCTCCAATATAATTATTTTTTTTCCTACTTTTTTTCTAAGTTGGCTAGAGATTTAGCTACCTTCGAGGAGAACCTATTAAATTTAGCATTGTTATAAACATCCCTTTGTATTAGTTGCTGATTCAAAAAGGTTTCTCTTTCTAGTTTCGCTTTTTGATATTCTGCCCAATTTCCCTGATTAGGATTTTCTAGATATCTTGAATATTTATTTTTTAACTGATTGGCTAGTTGGGTATCCCTTTTACCTAACACTTCCTTCTTGTAATTATATAGGCTTTAATTTGTCCTCTAAAGTAGGCTTTAGCTGTCTCCCAGAAAATTTCTGTTTTTGATAGATAGTTTTTGTTATGAAAAAAGAATTCCCTCCATTTAGCTTGCATCCAATTTCTGAATTTAATATTTGACATAAGGAATGTAGGAAAATAAAACCCTGTTTTTCTTCCCTGTTTAGTATTTATTTGACTAATAGTTAAGGAAATAATTGCGTGATCTGATATCAAAATATTTGCAATATCTGTTGAAACCTCAGCCCCCAGGAGAGATTCACTTATCAGAAACATGATTCTTGAAAAATGTTTGTATGTTTTAGACTCGCAGGTATAAGCTCTCTCATCTGGGTGCTGGATCCTCCAGACATCTTTTAATTTAAGACTTTTAGCAAAGTTGTACAGGCCTTTAGCTTCTCTTTTATATCTATTAGCCTGAGACACTTTAAAACGATCAAGATAAGGGTTAAATACGCTATTAAAATCTCCTCCCACTATAATTTGTGAATCGATGGAGTCAATAAGTTTGGTATATAAATCATTCCAAAAAACAGGGCAATGTTCATTGGGTGCATATATATTACAAATATTACATATATATTCAAACCCTGCATAAGTAATTTTATAATTAGAAATCTACCTTCTTTATCTATCAACTGCGATTTTATCTCATATTCTGCTTTTTTGTTAAAAACACCCCCCCCCCCTTTTTTTCCCTATTGCCGGTACTGCTATCACCTCGCTGATCCATCTTATCTTCAATTTATCTGCTTCTAACTAGTCTCTTGTATAAGTGCAACATCCGGGGCATGTTTTTTAAGATGTTGTATTATTCTTTTCTTTCATGTAATTAACAAGAGTCCATGAGCTAGTGACGTATGGGATATACATTCCTACCAGGAGGGGCAAAGTTTCCCAAACCCCAAAATGCCTACAAATACACCCCTCACCACACCCACAAATCAGTTTTACAAACTTTGCCTCCAAGGGAGGTGGTGAAGTAAGTTTGTGCTAGATTCTACGTTGATATGCGCTCCGCAGCAAGTTGGAGCCCGGTTTTCCTCTCAGCGTGCAGTGAATGTCAGAGGGATGTGAAGAGAGTATTGCCTATTGAATGCAGTGATCTCCTTCTACGGGGTCTATTTCATAAGGTTCTCTGTTATCGGTCGTAGAGATTCATCTCTTACCTCCCTTTTCAGATCGACGATATACTCTTATATTTACCATTACCTCTACTGATTCTCGTTTCAGTACTGGTTTGGCTTTCTACAAACATGTAGATGAGTGTCCTGGGGTAAGTAAGTCTTATTTTCTGTGACACTCTAAGCTATGGTTGGGCACTTTATTTATAAAGTTCTAAATATATGTATTCAAACATTTATTTGCCTTGACTCAGAATGTTCAACTTTCCTTATTTTCAGACAGTCAGTTTCATATTTGGGATTATGCATTGAATTATCATATTTTTCTTACCTCAAAAATTTGACTTTTTTCCCTGTGGGCTGTTAGGCTCGCGGGGGCTGAAAATGCTTCATTTTATTGCGTCATTCTTGGCGCGGACTTTTTTGGCGCAAAAATTCTTTTCCGTTTCCGGCGTCATACGTGTCGCCGGAAGTTACGTCATTTTTTTGACGTTATTTTGCGCCAAAAATGTTGGCGTTCCGGATGTGGCGTCATTTTTGGCGCCAAAAGCATTTAGGCGCCAAATAATGTGGGCGTCTTATTTGGCGCTAAAAAATATGGGCGTCGCTTTTGTCTCCACATTATTTCAGTCTCATTTTTCATTTGCTTCTGGTTGCTAGAAGCTTGTTATTTGGCATTCTTTCCCATTCCTGAAACTGTCTTATAAGGAATTTGATCTATTTTGCTTTATATGTTGTTTTTTCTCTTACATATTGCAAGATGTCTCACGTTGCATCTGAGCCAGAAGATACTACAGGAAAATCACTGCCTGCTGGATCTACCAAAGCTAAGTGTATCTGCTGTAAATTTTTGGTAGCTATTCCTCCAGCTGTTGTTTGTAATAATTGTCATGACAAACTTGTTAAAGCAGATAATATTTCCTTTAGTAATGTACCATTGCCTGTTGCAGTTCCCTCAACATCTAAGGTGCAGAATGTTCCTGATAACATAAGAGATTTTGTTTCTGAATCCATAAAGAAGGCTTTGTCTGTTATTTCTCCTTCTAGTAAACGTAAAAAGTCTTTTAAATCTTCTCTCTCTACAGATGAATTTTTAAATGAACACCATCATTCTGATTCTTTGGACTCTTCTGGTTCAGAGGATTCTATCTCAGAGATTGATGCTGATAAATCTTCATATTTATTTAAGATGGAATTTATTCGCTCTTTACTTAAAGAAGTACTAATTGCTTTAGAAATAGAGGATTCTAGTCCTCTTGATACTAATTCTATACGTTTGGATAAGGTTTTTAAAGCTCCTGCGGTTATTCCAGAAGTTTTTCCTGTTCCTAATGCTATTTCTGCAGTGATTTCCAAAGAATGGGATAAATTGGGTAATTCATTTACTCCTTCTAAACGTTTTAAGCAATTTTATCCTGTTCCGCCTGACAGGTTAGAATTTTGGGACAAAATCCCTAAAGTTGATGGGGCTATTTCTACCCTTGCTAAACGTACTACCATTCCTACGTCAGATGGTACCTCGTTTAAGGATCCTTTAGATAGAAAAATTGAATCCTTTCTAAGAAAAGCTTATCTGTGTTCAGGTAATCTTCTTAGACCTGCTATATCATTGGCTGATGTTGCTGCAGCTTCAACTTTTTGGTTGGAAACCCTAGCGCAACAAGTAGCAAATCGTGATTCTCATGATATTATTATTCTTCTTCAGCATGCTAATAATTTTATCTTTGTTGCCATTTTTGATATTATTAGAGTTGATGTTAGGTTTATGTCTCTAGCTATCTTAGCCAGAAGAGCTTTATGGCTTAAGACTTGGAATGCTGATATGGCTTCTAAATCAACTCTACTTTCCATTTCTTTCCAGGGAAACAAATTATTTGGTTCTCAGTTGGATTCTATTATTTCAACTGTTACTGGTGGGAAAGGAACTTTTTTACCACAGGATAAAAAATCTAAAGGTAAAAACAGGGCTAACAATCGTTTTCGTTCCTTTCGTTTCAACAAAGAACAAAAGCCTGTCAGTTTGGAAACCATCTCCAGTCTGGAATAAATCCAAGCCTGCTAGAAAGGCAAAGCCTGCTTCTAAGTTCACATGAAGGTACGGCCCTCATTCCAGTCCAGCTGGTAGGGGGCAGGTTACGTTTTTTCAAAGAAATTTGGATCAATTCTGTTCACAATCTTTGGATTCAGAGCATTGTTTCAGAAGGGTACAGAATTGGTTTCAAGATGAGACCTCCTGCAAAGAGATTTTTTCTTTCCCGTGTCCCAGTAAATCCAGTGAAAGCTCAAGCATTTCTGAATTGTGTTTCAGATCTAGAGTTGGCTGGAGTAATTATGCCAGTTCCAGTTCCGGAACAGGGGATGGGGTTTTATTCAAATCTCTTCATTGTACCAAAGAAGGAGAATTCCTTCAGACCAGTTCTGGATCTAAAATTATTGAATCGTTATGTAAGGATACCAACGTTCAAGATGGTAACTGTAAGGACTATATTGCCTTTTGTTCAGCAAGGGAATTATATGTCCACAATAGATTTACAGGATGCATATCTGCATATTCCGATTCATCCAGATCATTTTCAGTTCCTGAGATTCTCTTTTCTAGACAAGCATTACCAATTTGTGGCTCTACCGTTTGGCCTTGCTACAGCTCCAAGAATTTTCACAAAGATTCTCGGTGCCCTTCTGTCTATAATCAGAGAACAGGGTATTGTGGTATTTCCTTATTTGGACGATCTTGGTACTTGCTCAGTCTTTACATTTAGCAGAGTCTCATACGAATCGACTTGTGTTGTTTCTTCAAGATCATGGTTGGAGGATCAATTTACCAAAAAGTTCTTTGATTCCTCAAACAAGGGTAACCTTTCTGGGTTTCCAGATAGATTCAGTGTCCATGACTCTGTCTTTAACAGACAAGAGACGTCTAAAATTGATTACAGCTTGTCGAAACCTTCAGTCACAATCATTCCCTTCGGTAGCCTTATGCATGGAAATTCTAGGTCTTATGACTGCTGCATCGGACGCGATCCCCTTTGCTCGTTTTCACATGCGACCTCTTCAGCTCTGTATGCTGAACCAATGGTGCAGGGATTACACGAAGATATATCAATTAATATCTTTAAAACCGATTGTTCGACACTCTCTAACGTGGTGGACAGATCACCATCGTTTAATTCAGGGGGCTTCTTTTGTTCTTCCGACCTGGACTGTAATTTCAACAGATGCAAGTCTCACAGGTTGGGGAGCTGTGTGGGGATCTCTGACGGCACAGGGAGTTTGGGAATCTCAGGAGGTGAGATTACCGATCAATATTTTGGAACTCCGTGCAATTTTCAGAGCTCTTCAGTTTTGGCCTCTTCTGAAGAGAGAATCGTTCATTTGTTTTCAGACAGACAATGTCACAACTGTGGCATACATCAATCATCAAGGAGGGACTCACAGTCCTCTGGCTATGAAAGAAGTATCTCGAATTTTGGTTTGGGCGGAATCCAGCTCCTGTCTAATCTCTGCGGTTCATATCCCAGGTGTAGACAATTGGGAAGCGGATTATCTCAGTCGCCAAACGTTGCATCCGGGCGAATGGTCTCTTCACCCAGAGGTATTTCTTCAGATTGTTCAAATGTGGGGGCTTCCAGAGATAGATCTGATGGCCTCTCATCTAAACAAGAAACTTCCCAGGTATCTGTCCAGATCCCGGGATCCTCAGGCGGAGGCAGTGGATGCATTATCACTTCCTTGGAAATATCATCCTGCCTATATCTTTCCGCCTCTAGTTCTTCTTCCAAGAGTAATCTCCAAGATTCTGAGGGAATGCTCGTTTGTTCTGCTAATAGCTCCGGCATGGCCTCACAGGTTTTGGTATGCGGATCTTGTCCGGATGGCATCTTGCCAACCATGGACTCTTCCGTTAAGACCAGACCTTCTGTCGCAAGGTCCTTTTTTCCATCCGGATCTGAAATCCTTAAACTTAAAGGTATGGAGATTGAACGCTTGATTCTTAGTCAAAGAGGTTTCTCTGACTCTGTGATTGATACTATGTTACAGGCTCGTAAATCTGTATCTAGAGAGATATATTATAGAGTCTGGAAGACTTATATTTCTTGGTGTCTTACTCATCATTTTTCTTGGTATTCTTTTAGAATTCCGAGAATATTACAATTTCTTCAGGATGGTTTAGATAAGGGTTTGTCCGCGAGTTCCTTGAAAGGACAAATCTCTGCTCTTTCTGTTCTTTTTCACAGAAAGATTGCTATTCTTCCTGATATTCATTGTTTTGTACAAGCTTTGGTTCGTATAAAACCTGTCATTAAGTCAATTTCTCCTCCATGGAGTTTGAATTTGGTTCTGGGAGCTCTTCAAGCTCCTCCGTTTGAACCTATGCATTCATTGGACATTAAATTGCTTTCTTGGAAAGTTTTGTTCCTTTTGGCCATCTCTTCTGCCAGAAGAGTTTCTGAATTATCTGCTCTTTCTTGTGAGTCTCCTTTTCTGATTTTTCATCAGGATAAGGCGGTGTTGCGAACTTCTTTTGAATTTTTACCTAAGGTTGTGAATTCCAACAACATTAGTAGAGAAATCGTGGTTCCTTCATTATGTCCTAATCCTAAGAATTCTAAGGAGAAATCGTTACATTCTTTGGATGTTGTTAGAGCTTTGAAATATTATGTTGAAGCTACTAAATCTTTCCGAAAGACTTCTAGTCTATTTGTCATCTTTTCTGGTTCTAGAAAAGGCCAGAAAGCTTCTGCCATTTCTTTGGCATCCTGGTTGAAATCTTTAATTCATCTTGCCTATGTTAATTCGGGTAAGACTCCGCCTCAGAGGATTACAGCTCATTCTACTAGGTCAGTTTCTACTTCATGGGCATTTAGGAATGAAGCTTCAGTTGATCAGATTTGCAAAGCAGCGACTTGGTCCTCTTTGCATACTTTTACTAAATTCTACCATTTTGATGTATTCTCTTCTTCTGAAGCAGTTTTTGGTAGAAAGGTACTTCAGGCAGTGGTTTCGGTTTGAATCTTCTGCTTATGTTTTTCATTAAACTTTATTTTGGGTGTGGATTATTTTCAGCAGGAATTGGCTGTCTTTATTTTATCCCTCCCTCTCTAGTGACTCTTGTGTGGAAAGATCCACATCTTGGGTATTCATTATCCCATACGTCACTAGCTCATGGACTCTTGTTAATTACATGAAAGAAAACATAATTTATGTAAGAACTTACCTGATAAATTCATTTCTTTCATATTAACAAGAGTCCATGAGGCCCACCCTTTTTTTGTGGTGGTTATGATTTTTTGTATAAAGCACAATTATTCCAATTCCTTATTTTATATGCTTCGCACTTTTTTCTTATCACCCCACTTCTTGGCTATTCGTTAAACTGATTTGTGGGTGTGGTGAGGGGTGTATTTGTAGGCATTTTGGGGTTTGGGAAACTTTGCCCCTCCTGGTAGGAATGTATATCCCATACGTCACTAGCTCATGGACTCTTGTTAATATGAAAGAAATGAATTTATCAGGTAAGTTCTTACATAAATTATGTTTTTCTTTTGATCGGAGAAGATATGCCCCTGACATTCCACGAAAGAATTTTAATAGAATTCTTCAGCTGGTCTATGCTTCCTCACTATTTACCCTTAGTTTTATATAGATAAAGAACAGGAAATACATCATCAGTAGACCATAACGTGCGAGAGAGGGAGGCGAGGGAAAAAAAAAACCACACTCCTAAAAAAATAAAAAACAACAGCTTGTTGGCCTCTAGTATGTAACTGGCCTTTTTAAAGTTCAACACCTTGTTGTATTTTTGCATTTTTAATAAATTGAATAGCATCTTCAGAGTTATCTATTAATATTGTTTTAGAGTTATGAAAGATTTTTAGCTTAGCCGGATAGATCATGGTAGCTTTAATTCCCATGTCTATTATTTGTGCGCATAGGGGTACAATTTCCCTTCTTTTGTTCAGGGTTTCTGCAGAAAAATCCTGAAAAATCAAGATGCGTTTGTTATTAAATTCAAAAGGGAATTGATTACGATATAGAGTTAGAATCTTGCACTTATCCTGGAAATTTAAAAATCTTTCTATGATTGTTCTTCTTAAAGCCAGAGAACCTTCCTTTTCTTTCATGTAATTGGCAAGAGTCCATAAGCTAGTGACATATGGGATATACAATCCTACCAGGAGGGGCAAAGTTTCCCAAACCTCAAAATGCCTATAAATACACCCCTCACCACACCCACAATTCAGTTTTACAAACTTTGCCTGCTATGGAGGTGGTGAAGTAAGTTTGTTCTAAGATTTCTACGTTGATATGCGCTTCTCAGCATTGTTGAAGCCCGATTCCTCTCAGAGTACAGCGAATGTCAGAGGGACGTGAAGGGAGTATCACCTATTGAATACGATGATTTCTCTAACGGGGGTCTTTTTCATGGGTTCTCTGTTATCGGTCGTAGAGATTAATCTCCTACCTCCCTTTTCAGATCGACGATATACTCTCAAATTTACCATTACCTCTACTAAGAACTGTTTTAGTACTGGTTTGGCTATGCTATATGTGGATGGGTGTCTTTTGGTAAGTATGTTTTCATTTACTTAAGACACTCTCAGCTATGGTTTGGCACTTTATGCAAATTATATAAAGTTCTAAATATATGTATTGTACTTATATTTGCCATGAGTCAGGTTCATGTATTTCCTTCTGCAGACTGTCAGTTTCATATTTGGGAATATAAACCCTTTATAAATTTTTTTCTTACCTTGGGTTTAGTCTTTTTCAATTTGACTACTTTTTTGCATTTGCGGGTATTAGGCCCGCGGGTGCGTCAAATGTTAGACTTTATTACGTCATTTTTGGCTCGAACTTTTTTGGAGCGGGAAATTACATTTTTGACGCAACTCCGTCATTTCCAGCGTCATACGTGACGTCGAGACCTTTCACACGGCAGCGTCATTAGTGACGCAAGTGTGTCATTTCCGGTCATTTTTTCTTCATTATTTCAATACCCCATTGTTGTTTGCCTCCTGCTTTCTTTTCTATCAAGAGGCCTATGCTTTTGCATTTTTTCCCATTCCTGAAACTGTCATTTAAGGAAATAGATAATTTTGCTTTATATGTTGTTTTTTCTCTTACATTGAGCAAGATGTCCCAATCTGATCCTGCCTCTGAAGTTTCTGCTGGAACATTGCTGCCTGACATGGGTTCTACAAAAGCTAAGTGCATTTGTTGTAAAATTGTAGAAATTATTCCACCGAATGTCATTTGTAATAGTTGTCATGATAAACTTTTACATGCAGATAGTGTATCCATCAGTAATAGTTCCTTCAACTTCTAATGTGCATGATATACCTGTAAATTTTAAAGAATTTGTTTCTGAATCTATTATGAAGGCTTTGTCTGCATTTCCGCCTTCTAATAAGCGTAAAAGGTCTTTTAAAACTTCTCATTTAACTGATGAAATTTCAAATGACCAACAACATAATAATTCATCCTCTTCTGATGAGGATCTATCTAAAACAGAAGATCCTTCCTCAGATTTTGACACTGACAAATCTACTTATTTATTTAAAATAGAGTATATGCGGGGGGGGCGGAGTCTGGCCATGCTGGTGAATGGCCGCTAAACCTTGAAGCTCTGAGCCAGCACTAGACTCATTCAGAATGATAGCCAGATAAGAGTCACTTTTCTCGATCTACGTTACCAGACAAGAAATCCCACTGACACCGGGAATGCTTACATTCCATATTGGAGACCACTGGGGATAAAATTGAAGCTGTTTACCCTCTCACGGAGACCCGCAGCCGCCATCTTGGCCGACTTCAAGCTGAAACAGAACCGCTATCGCCCGCACATACTTGGTGTCCTTTGCTTCAGGGAAAAGAGGTATGATGGCCGCAAGCATTCAAATACACGACCGCTAAGCAGAACTCATAACACTAATGCCGCTTGCCCTATTCAGAGCATAACATATAAGACAAGTACAGCGTGGCATATTACCGCGATGCCGCATACACATAACCCTACTTCTTGGAAATAACAGGATATTAAGATGAGGAATTAGACTATGGGATAGAGGACAGTCAGAGCAAGAAATTACTCACGATATATCAGAGGAGCTCTTAACTCCGTTCTCAAAATCTGCCGCCATAACGGATACAGAACACGTCACTAACACCTAATAACAGCTTCCAATTTAAGGATCCTTGCTGGATGGCAACGTTGGTTAACTGAATATAGCAGGTTAATAATGGTCATATTTGGCACCATATTAACTATACCCCTCAGAAGCAAATAAGGCGACCTGCAGAGTCTGAATATAGTTCCCTCTCTACATCATAAATATCATGTCTAGAAGGTCTGTTAGGCCTGATAAGGTACAGAAAGGGCAAACTTCTACCATTAAATCTGTTAGCAGTTTTTTCCAGGGAGCACTATCCCCTAATCTATCTAACACGGATCAGCCCCTATCTACAAAAATCAGCTCTGAAGAGCCATCTTTAACAACAACCATGTCTGATGACTGTATAAAAGAACTCAGAGATAACATAGCTAATATGCCCACAAAAGCAGACTTTGACGCACTTAAAGCATTGATCACTACTGAACTGGTTCATATGAAAAAGGACATAAAGGACCTGGGGCACCGCATGGAATATGTGGAAGACTCACAGGATTCTCTAAGTACAATGTACGATAACCTATCTACATATGCCAATGTATCTAATTCACAAATTGAAACTCTGCAAGACAAAGTAGAAGATTTGGACAATAGGGGGAGGCGGAATAATATACGCATAAGAGGCATTCCAGAAGCTATTACTTTTAATGAACTTCATCAATATTTACAAGGTTTTTTCAAGTTTATTCTTCAAAACCCGCAAGCCCCAGACTTAGAACTGGAAAGAGCTCACAGAGCCCTCAGACCTCCGCCTCCCCCAGGGTCCCCACCCAGAGATGTTATCTTAAAATTTCTACGCTTTAATGACAAGGAGAAGATATGGCTACAATCTAGAAAATCCCAAAGTATTACGTACCTGGACCACTCACTCCAAGTGTATCTGGATCTGAGCCCAACCACAGTTCAAAAACGCAAAGATGTGCGCTTCATTACTAAAGCCCTACAAGAAAGATCTATAAAATATAGATGGGGTTTCCCATTTAGCATATATATCTCACATGAAGGTCACTCCTACACTTACAAGTCACCTGAGGACTTAGACATGCTTTCTAAGGCTCTAAATATCAAGTTTAAAATGCCTAGGATCACGGATGTATCAATAAAAGGCCTCAACACCGAGAGTTAAGCCACAAGCAAAGCCAAGAACTTAAGTTGGACAAAAGTTTCTTACAAGAAAAGCAGTGTTAAAGCTACAACATCACAAGCAGATCAACAGATGGACTCTGTGACCTGAATATTCCCTCTTCGTCCAAAATGGGTGAGATCTTTACAGTTACAGCTAATTTTTGCATTTACAGGTTATATTGATATTTGTTAAACTTAGATTTCACAAAGACAGTTCCTATGTAGTTGGGTTACACAATATAAACTACTTAAATGACTTTGGACATGGTTTCTGTCTTGGAAGAAATGGAACTTGACTTTTCAGATAACCCAAGGGTGCCTAACCCTTTTCCTCTATATAGAATCCTCTGCTCCTTGAGTTTTAAACCAGCATATAACTACAAGGGGCCCTATTAAGGTTACGCTGGTACTGTTTATCTATCTCTTATCTCATTATATATGTCTACAAATAATGGAGTCTAAGCTGCGCACTCCTCACTCCACTTGTCATGTCCTATGACATACCTATGGTTTATTGTATTGTTTATTGTTATTGTTGTATAATTTTGTTATATTATCAGTTGAAATTTTTGTTTTGTTCCGCAGCCGTCTCACAATGTCACTAAGATTTTTTTGTATATATGCTCTTGGCCTTGATATATGTTTATGTGCCCATAGGTTTACCAACATATTTATGGCAGGTTTTGATGTATGCTGAGATTAACCATTACAGTCCTATAATGTTACAAAAGAGTCTAGCTAGAAATCACCCCCATGTCTCAGTCAACTAAATGCTTAAAATTTATAACAACTAACGCCAAAGGGTTAAATAGCCCACATAAACGTAACATAGCCATCCGAGACATAATACGCCGCAAAGGCGATGTCATTTTTATGCAAGAGACACATTTTTTGTCAGGTAAAGAACCAAAGACTTTCTCGTATAAATTTGGGGATGCCCATTGTGCCTCTAACTCCATAAAAACTAATGGGGTAGCCATTCTAATTAAGAGGGGGGTTCCCTTCACCCTTATCAAAAAAATTAAAGATAAATCGGGAAGGTTTCTTATTATAATAGGCAAATTGGTGAACACCATGGTCACCCTGATAAACGTATATTCTCCCAATCTGAAACAGGATTTTTTTTTAAGCATTTTACTAACATGATTCTTGAAGTAGCAAAAGGAGTTATTATCATGGGCGGGGATTTTAACCTCACATTGAACCCAAACTGGGATAATTCAAACGGTCTGTCCTCTGTGCCCCACAAAGTTATTAACTCAGTGAAACAAAACCTGAAAGACCTTACTGTACACGATGCATGGAGAATCACACATCAAGAAATTAGAGAATACACTTTTTACTCCAACCCACACCGTAGACACTCTCGGCTTGACTATTTTATGTTAGATGTCACCAACCTTTCAAGAGTAACTAAAATTGAGATCTCACCTAACGCATGGTCTGACCATGCCATGGTTGAATGTACTTTAGAATGGTCACACACCCCCATGCACCAGTATATCTGGAGAATGGATGACACAATGCTGACAGACCCGATCGCTACTGAAAGAATTGGTGGGGTAATAGAAGAATATTTCCTTTTTAATAACGACAATGACTTTGACAGCAGATTAACATGGGAAGCACACAAGGCGGTAGTTAGAGGTGAGATGATTAGTATTAGATCTCACCAAGATAAACTTGCTAGAAAATTACTGGAAGACACACTTAATGAGCTTAGTATTCTAGAAACACAGAGAGGTCTTGACCAGACGGACCTGACAATAACACAAAACATTGCTAACTGTAAATCACGCATTAATGACATGCTACATGCAGAATGTAAGAAGCAAGCATTCAAATTACAACAAAAGTACTTTGAAAATGACAATAAGATTAGCTCCCTTTTCGCAAGAAAACTAAAGCGGAAGACGAATAAGAGATTTATCCTATCCATTAACAATAATGAGGGGAAGAAAGTTTACACATCTCAGCAGATTGCCAACTCCTTTAGGGAATACTATAAGAACTTATATAACCTTACTCCCACATTACCAAACTCCCCGACAGAACAGAAACACAAACCCACCTTGATAGAGAAATACTTAGACAACATTAGCCTCCCAAAAATTAGCTCAGACCAGCAGGATTCTTTGAGTAAGCCAATCGATCAATCTGAAATACTCGCAGTTATAAAAGACCTCCCTAATGGTAAGACACCAGGGCCGGACGGTTATACGAACGGCTACTATAAAACTTATGAAATGCTGCTGGTACCACACTTACAGAAACTTTTTAATAAGATATCCGAAACTGACCCTTTCTCATCCTCTGCATTAGAAGCACATATAGTAGTCCTACCTAAACCCGGGAAAACCCCAGATCGAGTAGAAAACTTTAGACCTATTTCTCTACTTAATTTGGATATTAAGATTTATGCGAAACTCATGGCAAACAGGCTATCCCAAGTGTTGCCAAGTATCATAGATGGAGATCAGGTGGGTTTCATACAACACAGAGAAGCACGCGACAACACTGTGAGGGCCTTACATATCCTGAACTATATTAATCACACTAACCAACCATCAGCGATAGTGTCAACGGACGCGGAAAAAGCGTTCGACCGCGTCTGTTGGCACTTCATGAGAGCCACCCTGGAGAGGTTTGGTCTGGGATCATACTTCATATCTAAAATTATGGCCCTGTACAGCTCCCCAGTAGCCAAAATTAGAGTTAACGGAATACTATCTACCCCGTTCCAGATATCTAACGGTACTCGACAGGGGTGCCCCCTATCCCCACTCCTTTTCGCATGCGTTATAGAGACACTGGCCTGTACTATTAGAAAGAACAATACAATCCCCGGAATCCACATACACAACACCACACATAAATTACTACTATACGCGGATGATGTTTTGTTTTTCCTACCAGACCCTGTCACCTCAGTACCCCGCTTGATGACAGAGTTTGATACATTCTTTCACGCTTCAAATTTCCTTATTAATAACACTAAATCGGAGATGCTCACGGTACACTGTGACCCTGATTACCTAAACCGTCTTACGCAAACATGCCCTTTTCGGGTACATACAAAAAACCTAAAGTATCTAGGCATCTATATAGCAACAACCAACCAGGAAATGTTTAGGGCTAACTATGATGCTCTACAGAGGATCATCACAGCCGATCTCTCTTCCTGGAGATCTAAAAGTATTTCATGGTTGGGCCGGATACACTCGATCAAAATGAACATACTTCCTAGGGTATTATACTTGTTACAAACACTCCCCATCCCCCTTCCTAAAGACTTTATATCCTCATTACAGAATAAAATTTTTGACTTTATATGGGATAAAAAGAAAGCGAGAATTAACAAGACAATTATGTGCTTACCCGTAGATGAAGGAGGACTGGGAGTCCCTAACTTAAAGAAATACAGACAGGCAGTTTTTTTGCAGAGAGTTGTAGACTGGTTTAGGAACTATGAGACTAAGAAGTGGGTAGTGTTAGAACACGACATAGCAGGAAAATCACATTTGGGAACGATATGCTGGCAATCAACTCCATACCTGGCTCTAGCCTTCAAACAGAATGACATATTAACGGAAACTCTATCAGTATGGAAGGAAACATTGAGGGAATACCCAAACATTACCTCACAATTTTCCCCACTCACTCCCCTTACAGAAAACCCCGAAATACCTATCGGCCTCTTACAAAAAATTTAATGCATAGACCGACCCCTAAGGGCTTTACTGTTATTACACTTGGGGGATGAGACAAGACTGTTCACTCTAAACGAGTTGGTGGAGAGGGGCCTGACCTTCTTTAGGTGTTGGTTTACTCTCCGCCAATGTCATTCTTACATATTCAAACACCCTGATAAACTTAACCTGCTAAGAACCCTCACACCCTTTGAATCTCTGTGTCACTCTGATTCCCCCGCTGGAAAGACTTTATCTTTAGTATATGCAATGCTTCAAAAACCTCCAGTAGGGTACACTCCATATTACCTAGATAGGTGGAATGAGGAGCTGGATACTGAACTAACTATACACAATATATTCAAAATTTTTACAAATGTTTCTAAAGTTTCGGTGTCTAGTAGCCTTATAGAACTAAATTTTAAACTAATACAGAGATGGTATCTTACTCCAACGAGAATTAACAAACTGTTTCCGTCGGCCTCTCCCAAGTGTTGGAGGTGCGGAGGGGACCAGGGGACTATGATGCATATATGGTGGCAGTGCCCAGGAATAGCACCAATCTGGGCCTTCTTGGTTAAAGCGATAAACACAATAACTGAGCTGACATCGCCCACTGACCCCCGCATTTGGTTACTCAACATCCTACCTGGCAAACTCCCAACATATAAAAGAAAGCTGATTTTTATTGCCAGCAATAGTCTAAAAAAACTGATTGCAAAAAACTGGAAATCTCAGTATATCCCTAACATGGCCACCTGGTACTCCCAGTTTCAATTTATAATGTCTCTTGAAGAATATGCTTACATGAGAACTAACAGGAGAGATACTTTTGTGCAGATGAAGGTCATGTGGGAATCATTCATTAGCAATATATAGTTGGTTGACCAATTGGGGAGAGTGGGATATGGTTGCATCAAGGGCAAAACTGGAGTTATAAACTAGGTAAAACATCTGATAACACAAGAACCTGGTAGGGATAGCTTGCGGAACATGGTTGCACTAAGTTAAGTTACTTTGTTTAATTATTTTTCTTGTTTAATGTTTGTTCAAAACAAAAATATGTAAGTCTCTGTCTTCCTGAAATGTGTACACTTCAATATATTGTAATGTGAAACAGAAACTTCAATAAAAAACTTTAAAATAAAAAATAAATAAAAAATAGAGTATATGCGTTCTTTATTAAAAGAAGTGTTAATTACTTTGGATATTTAGGTAACCAGTCCTACTGACGTTCAGTCTAATAAATGTTTAAATGCTGTTTTTAAACCTCCTGTGGTTTCCCCAAATGTTTTTCCCATTCCTGAAGCTATATATGATATATATGATTTCTAAGGAATGGAATAAGCTAGGTACTTCCTTTATTCCTTCTTCAAGGTTTAAGAGATTGTATCCTTTACCAGCAAAATCTATAGAGTTTTGGGAAAAGATCCCCAAAGTTGATGGGGCTATTTCTACTCTTGCTAAACATACCACTATTCCTATGGAAGATAGCACTTCCTTTAAGGATCCTTTAGATAGGAAGCTTGAATCTTATCTAAGGAAGGCCTATTTATATTCAGGTCATCTTCTGAGACCTGCTATTTCTTTGGGTGATGTTGCGGCTGCATCAACTTTCTGGTTGGAAAATTTAGCGCAACATGAATTGGATTCTGACATATCTAGCATTGTTCGCTTACTGCAACATGCTAATCATTTTATTTGTGATGCCATTTTTGATATTATCAAAATTGATGTTAGATCCATGTCTTTAGCTGTATTAGCTAGAAGAGCTTTGTGGCTTAAATCTTGGAATGCTAATATGACATCTAAATCTAGATTACTATCTCTTTCTTTCCAAGGTAATAATTTATTTGGTTCTCAGTTGGATTCTATTATTTCAACTATCACTGGAGGAAAAGGAGTTTTTTTGCCTCAGGATAAAAAACCTAAGGGTAAATCTAAGGCTTCTAACCGTTTTCGTTCCTTTCGTCAGAATAAGGAACAAAAACTCAATCCTCCTCCCAAGGAATCTGCTTCCAGTTGGAAGCCTTCCTCAAATTGGAATAAATCCAAGCCATTTAGGAAACCAAAGTCTGCCCCTAAGTCCGCATGAAGGTGCGGCCCTTATTCCAGCTCAGCTGGTAGGGGGCAGATTAAGGTTTTTCAAGGATTTTTGGATAAAATCTGTCCAAAATCATTGGATTCAGAGCATTGTCTCTCAAGGGTATCGAATAGAATTCAAAGTAACACCTCCTGTGAGAAGATTTTTTCTCTCACGCATTCCTGTAAATCCAGTAAAAGCTCAGGCTTTTCTGAAGTGTGTTTCAGACCTGGAGTCTTCAGGGGAAATCATGCCAGTTCCTCCTCAGGAACAAGGTTTGGGGTTTTATTCCAACCTATTCATTGTACCAAAGAAAGAAAATTTGTTCAGACCAGTTCTGGATCTGAAAATTTTGAATCGTTATGTAAGAGTACCAACTTTCAAGATGGTGACTATAAGGAATATTCTGCCTTTTGTTCAGCAAGGACATTATATGTCCACAATAGACTTGCAGGATGCATACCTTCATATTCCGATTCATCCGGAACACTATCAGTTTCTGAGATTCTCTTTTCTAGACAAGCATTACCAATTTGTTGCTCTTCCATTTGGCCTAGCAACAGCTCCAAGAATCTTTTCAAAGGTTCTGGGTGCCCTACTATCTGTAATAAGAGAACAGGGTATTGCGGTGTTTCCTTATTTGGACGATATCTTGGTACTAGCTCAGTCTTTACATACTGCAGAATCTCACACGAATCAACTAGTGTTGTTTCTTTGGAAACATGGTTGGAGGATCAATTTACTAAAAAGTTTCTTGATTCCTCAGACAAGGGTCACCTTTTTAGGCTTCCAGATAGATTCAGTGTCAATGACTCTGTCTCTAACAGACAAGAGACGTTTAAAATTGGTCGCAGCATGTCGGCTCCTTCAGTCTCAGTCATTCCCTTCAGTGGCTATGTGCATGGAAGTTTTAGGTCTCATGACTGCAGCATCGGACGCAATCCCCTTTGCTCGTTTTCACATGAGACCTCTACAGCTTTGTATGCTGAATCAATGGTGCAGGGATTATACAAAGATATCTCAATTAATATCCTTGAATCCCAATGTACGACACTCTCTGACATGGTGGATAGATCACCATCGTTTGGTTCAAGGGGCTTCTTTTGTTCGCCCAACCTGGACTGGGATCACAACAGATGCGAGTCTTTCAGGTTGGGGAGCTGTTTGGGGGTCTCTGACAGCACAAGGGGTTTGGAACTCTCAAGAGGCGAGATTACCAATAAATATTTTAGAACTCCGTGCAATTCTCAGGGCTCTTCAGTTCTGGCCTCTACTAAAGAGAGAACCATTCATTTGTTTTCAGACAGACAATATCACAACTGTGGCTTATGTCAATCATCAGGGTGGGACTCACAGTCCCCAAGCTATGAAAGAAGTATCTCGGATACTTGCTTGGGCGGAATCCAGCTCCTGTCTAATCTCTGCGGTACATATCCCAGGTGTAGACAATTGGGAGGCGGATTATCTCAGCCGCCAGACTTTACATCCAGGGGAGTGGTCTCTCCATCCAGATGTGTTTTTTCAGATTGTTCAGATGTGGGGGCTTCCAGAGATAGATCTCATGACCTCTCATCTAAACAAGAAACTTCCCAGATACCTGTCCAGGTCCAGGGATGTTCAGGCGGAAGCAGTGGATGCGCTGACACTTCCTTGGTGTTATCAACCTGCTTACATCTTCCCGCCTCTAGTTCTCCTTCCGAGAGTGATTTCCAAAATCATCATGGAACAGTCTTTTGTGTTGCTGGTGGCTCCAGCATGGCCACACAGGTTTTGGTATGCGGATCTGGTTCGGATGTCCAGTTGCCCGCCTTGGCCACTTCCGTTACGGCCGGACCTACTATCTCAAGGTCCGTTTTTCCATCAGGATCTCAAATCATTAAATTTGAAGGTATGGAAATTGAACGCTTAGTTCTAAGTCATAGAGGTTTCTCTGATTCAGTGATTAATACTCTGTTGCAAGCTCGTAAATCTGTCTCTAGAAAGATTTATTATAGAGTTTGGAAGACTTACATTTCATGGTGTTCTTCTCATAAATTCTCCTGGCATTCTTTTAGAATTCCTAGAATTTTGCAGTTTCTTCAGGATGGTTTGGATAAGGGTTTGTCTGCAAGTTCCTTGAAAGGACAAATCTCCGCTCTTTCTGTTTTATTTCACAGAAAGATTGCTATACTTCCTGATATACACTGTTTTGTACAGGCTTTAGTTCGTATTAAGCCTGTCATTAAGTCAATTTCTCCTCCTTGGAGTCTTAATTTGGTTCTGAGGGCTTTACAGGCTCCTCCATTTGAACCTATGCATTCTTTGGACATTAAACTACTTTCTTGGATAGTGTTGTTCCTTTTGGCTATCTCTTCTGCTAGAAGAGTTTCTGAGCTATCTGCTCTTTCTTGTGAGTCTCCTTTTCTGATTTTTCATCAGGATAAGGCAGTCTTGCGGACTTCTTTTCAATTTTTACCTAAGGTTGTGAATTCTAACAACATTAGTAGAGAAATTGTTGTCCCTTCTTTATGTCCTAATCCTAAGAATTCTTTGGAGAGATCCTTACATTCTTTGGATGTGGTAAGAGCTTTGAAATATTATGTGGAAGCTACTAAAAATTTCAGGAAGACTTCTAGTCTATTTGTTTTATTTTCTGGTCCTAGGAAAGGTCAGAAAGCTTCTGCTATTTCTTTGGCTTCTTGGTTGAAACTTTTGATTCATCAAGCTTATTTGGAGTCGTGTCAAACCCCGCCTCAGAGAATTACAGCTCATTCTACTAGATCAGTCTCCACTTCATGGGCTTTTAAGAATGAAGCTTCAGTTGATCAGATTTGCAAAGCAGCCACTTGGTCCTCTTTGCATACATTTACTAAATTCTACCATTTTGATGTATTTGCTTCTTCGGAAGCAGTTTTTGGTAGAAAAGTTCTTCAGGCAGCTGTTTCAGTTTGATTCTTCTGCTTTTTGATTTAAGTTTTTTTCTTTCAAAAGTGAAAATAAACTTATTTTTGGGTTGTGGACTATTTTCTCAGCGGAATATGGCTGTTTTTGTTTTATTCCCTCCCTCTCTAGTGACTCTTGAGTGGAAGACTCCACATCTTGGGTATTGATATCCCATATGTCACTAGCTCATGGACTCTTGCCAATTACATGAAACAAAACATAATTTATGTAAGAATTTACCTGATAAATTAATTTCTTTCATATTGGCAAGAGTCCATGAGGCCCACCCTTTTTATGGTGGTTATGATTTTTTTGTATAAAGCACAATTATTTCCAAATTTACTTTGTTGATGCTTTCTACTCCTTTCTTTATCACCCCACTTCTTGGCTATTCATTAAACTGAATTGTGGGTGGGATGAGGGGTGTATTTATAGGCATTTTGAGGTTTGGGAAACTTTGCCCCTCCTGGTAGGATTGTATATCCCATATGTCACTAGCTCATGGACTCTTGCCAATATGAAAGAAATGAATTTATCAGGTAAATTCTTACATAAATTATGTTTTATTTAGTGGGTCCTATTCTGTGGGCTCTTTCAATAGTTATTGGAAGCTGATCTGGAGGAACCCCTAGTGCCTTAGTTAGTGTTATAGGAACAAATTCTATAATATCTGTAAATTCCTGAGATTCTGGAACTCCTATAAACTTTAAATTATTTCTGCGGGACCTGTCTTCTAGGTCATCTAATCGCATCTGTAAAGATTGTATTAGTTTAGCTTGAGTGTCTAAAGAAGATTGCTGGCTAAATTGTTTATCATCTATATCAGAGATTCTATTCTCAATCTCTGAGAGTCTACTTGAAAACTGCTTGATTTCATTGGACATGGATGATATCTCCTTTTTTATATTTTCAAATTGTGGCAAAAAAATATCAGACATTTGTTTAACTAAACTGTCTGTATCAATTTGATTGCTCGTACTACTAGTCTTATCCGTTTGTTCTATATCTGTTATACCTATACTATTACGTGGTTTTCTATCTTTTAATTGTTTAGGAAGCATGATCTCAAAATTACCCCTACTTCCAGTCAGGAATCTGTCCATCAACTAACTATTGGTACTGAACAAGGGTTCACTGTGCAAAAAGTTGATAAAAAAAAACAAAAACAAAAACAGAGAGCCAACCTTAGTAAACATTCTCCAGAGAGCCAACCTTAGTGAACATTCTACAGAGAGCCAACCTTAGTAAACATTCTACAGAGAGCCAACCTTAGTAAACATTCTCCAGAAAGCCGGCCTTAGTAAACATTCTCCAGAGAGCCAACCTTAGTAAACATTCTCCAGAGAGCCAATCTTAGTGAACATTCTACAGAGAGCCAACCATAGTAAACATTCTACAGAGAGACAACCTTAGTAAACATTCTACAGAGAGCCAACCTTAGTAAACATTCTCCAGAGAGCCAACCTTAGTGAACATTCTACAGAGAGCCAACCTTAGTAAACATTCTACAGAGAGCCAACCTTAGTAAACATTCTACAGACAGACAACCTTAGTAAACATTCTCCAGAGAGCCAACCTTAGTAAACATTCTCCAGAGAGCCAATCTTAGTAAACATTCTCCAGAGAGCCAGCCTTAGTAAACATTCTACAGAGAGCTAACCTTAGTAAACATTCTACAGAGAGCCAACCTTAGTAAACATTCTTCAGAAAGCCAACCTTAGTAAACATTCTCCAGAGAGCCAACCTTAGTAAACATTCTCCAGCGAGCCAACCTTAGTAAACATTCTCCAGAGAGCCAACCTTAATGAACATTCTACAGAGAGCCAACCATAGTAAACATTCTACAGAGAGACAACCTTAGTAAACATTCTACAGAGAGCCAACCATAGTAAACATTCTACAGAGAGACAACCTTAGTAAACATTCTACAGAGAGCCAACCTAAGTAAACATTCTCCAGAGAGCCAACCTTAGTGAACATTCTACAGAGAGCCAACCTTAGTAAACATTCTACAGAGAGCCAACCTTAGTAAACATTCTACAGAGAGCCAGGTTGAGAGGCAGTGGCACCTCCAGAAATTAAATGGAGGTGGAGCTGGAAGTCCTAGGCAGAGTTGTGGTGTGAAAACAATGGTGATCACAGTTGTGGGGGGCAGCCATTATTATGGGGGGCGTAGTGCCCCCCTTTGGCAACATCACTGGTGACAAGTTATTAAAGTCAGAGACTGGGGTTAAATTCATGAAGGTTAAAAGGATATGAAAATCAAATTTGTGATTCCGATTTGAAGGACTTGGTTTCTTAGATTGAAATCAATACTTTAAGAAAAAGAAGCAATAATTTTTTTATATATATTTATTTATTTATTAATGAGGCTAATGGGCCGATTTATCAATGTGCGGACGGACATGATCCGGTGTAGCAGATCATGTCCGCCCCACATCGATAAATACAGACAGCATATGCTGTCAGCATTTATCATTGCCGCTAGCAGGGGTGTCAATCATCCTGATCGTATCCGATCAAAATGATTGCTGTCCGCCACCTCAGAGGTGGCAGACGAGTTAAGGAGCAGCGGTCTTAAGACCGCTGCTTCTTAATTTAAGTTTCCGGCGAGCCTGAAGGCTCGAGCTGAAACAGCAGCATACACTGCTTCTTAAATCAGCCCCTTAATGTTCATTACAGTATTCTTTTAAAACAACAAGATAAGGGGCCGATTTATCAATTCTTCAATTGATAATACGCTGGAATCCCGCATAAAATTCAACGCAAATTTTATCCGCCGTAGTTAACAAAGAAACAAGGTCTTCAAATGTTAAAATGTGTGACGTACTATACGTTCCCGCGATATCAATCTGACGCAAGTGGATGCTTGTATTATTTGGGCGGAATACTGATCATCCGCCGTCACATTCGACTCTATTTGACCCTCTTGCCAATTTATCAAACATTCAACAGGCACGCTCGCGTCTATTCCGACGCAGCGTACCTATCATTTAAACCGCCACCCTTGAGGCCGTGAATGCAATAGAAATCAATGGGAGTGTAAAAACACAGAAAGGTTATGTTCGATTCTGCAAGAGAATTAAGCATATTAGGTAATTAAAGTAAATTAGGGAGATGTTACTCTACTTATGGATTATGTTACATCTTTGTCTCTCATTACAAAGCAATTATTGCTCCAAATTTGGTTCACTGGTAGATATATGGATAAAAATGAAATAAATACATTACATAATATAGCCAACTTCCTTTTTTTGGATAAATCTATTTGCACCATGTCTAACGCATGTAATACAATTCCAACTCTCCACTTCGCACTAAATTTGATGCAACAGTTTTCGCACCATATTTTACGCAATACTCAAACTCCTAAACAACCCACAAACTGGTAAAGTTTTCCACAACTTCTTATTGGTAAATACATAATCACGTGATTAATGAAATCAGCCAGTCTGATTGAAATATATGTTTTCTACTATAACTAACGATTCAAACTGCTCTATACTTGTGCCAGTGCTCAAATCAGCCAATAGAATGTCTGAAGCTCTCATCCTATTGGCTGTTTTGAACAGCCAATAAAATTTCAGTAGCTCTCATCCTATTGGCTGATTTGAATTTCCAAAATCAAATCAGCCAATAGGAATGCAAGGGACACCATTTTGAATCGCGTACCTTGCATTGAAGATTCAGTATACAGCGGCGACCGTATGAAGAGGATGCATCGCGACGGATGTCTTCAGGATGGACCCTCTCTGCGCCGCCGGGATGAACATAGAAGATGCCGTCTGGATGAGGACTTTGCCACCTGGATGAAGACTTCTCGCCGCCTGGATGAGGACTATCGTTCAAGCAGGACTTCAAAAACTGTAAGTGGATCTTCGGGGGTTAGTGATAGTTTTTTTGTGTGTTTTTTTTTTATATTTTGGTTTGGGCGTTTCTTAAAAGAGCTAAATGCCCTTTCAGGGCAATGCAAAATAGCTACATTCCCTTTTAAGGGCAATGCCCATACAAATGCCCTTTTCAGGGCAATGGGTAGCTTAGGTTTTTTAGATAGTTTTTTATTTTGTGGGTTTGGGGGGTGGGGGTTTGTAATGTTAGTGGGTCTTTTTTCAGGTAAAAGAGCTTTTTAACTTAGGGCAATGCCCTACAAAAGGCCCTTTTAAGGGATATTGGTAGTTTATTCTAGATATTTTGGGGTGTTTTTAAAAAAAATGGGTATTAGAATAGGAATAATTTTTATTATTTTTGATAATTTGTTTGTTACTTTGTGTAATGTATTTTTCTCGTTTTGGGGTGGGTTTTTATTTTTAGATTAGGGCTTGGGCATTTTATAAAAGAGCTGAATGCCCTTTTAAGGGCAATGCCCATACACATTCCCTTTTCAGGGAAATGGGTTGATTAGGTTTTTCTTTATTTTTATTTTGTGGGTTTGGGGGGTGGGGGGTTGCATACTGTTAGGGGGTGTTTGTTTTGTTTTGTAGCAAAAGAGCTGTTAACTTTAGGGCAATGCCTTACAAAAGGCCCTTTTAAGGGCCCTTAGTAGTTTCTTCTAGATTAGGCTTTTTTATTTTGGGGTGTTTTTTTTTTTTAAAGGGTATTAGAATAGGAATAATTTTTATTTTTTTAGATAATTTTGTTTGTTATTTTTTGTAATGGTAGTTTTTTTTTTTTTAGTAATTTTAGTGTTTGTTATTTTTTGTAATGTTAGGTTTTAGTGTAAGGCAGCTTAGGTTTTATTTCACAGGTAAGTTTGTATTTATTTTAACTAGGTAGTTAGTAAATAGTTAATAACTATTTACTAACTAGTTTATCTAGTTAAAATAAATACAAACTTAGCTGTGAAATAAAAATAAAACCTAAGCTAGCTACAATATAACTATTAATTATATTGTAGCTAGCTTAGGTTTTATTTCACAGGTAAGTATTAAGTTTTAAATGGGTATTATTTAGTTAATAATTGTAAGTTTAATTTAGCTCTATTTTAATTATGTTAAAGTTAGGGGGAATTAGGTTTAGGGTTAGGCTTAGGGTTAGGTTTAGGGGTTAATATAGTTTTATTTAGGTTGTTGCGATGTGGGGGGCTGGCAGTTTATGGGTTAATAGATTTATTTAGTGGTAGTGATGTGGGAGGCCAGAGTTTTAGGGGTTTAGTTGCGGTGATGTTGGGGAGGGGCGGAATAGGGGTTAATAGATTTATTATAGTGTGGGCGATGTTGGGGTGCGAGGGAATAGGGGTTAATAACTTTAGTATAGTGGCGGTGATATCGGGAGCGGCAGATTAGGGGTTAATAGATTTATTTAGGTGGCGGCGATATCGGGAGCGGCAGATTAGGTGTTAATAACATTATGTAGGTGGCTGCGATGTCGGGGACAGCAGATTAGGGGTGTTTAGACTTAGGGTTTATGTTAGGTTTTAACGTTACTTTTTCCCCCCATATACATCAATGGGGCTGCGTTATGGAGCTTTTCTTTCCGCGATCGAAGGTGTTAGATTTTTTTCTGACACCTTCTTCCCATTGATTTCTATGGGGGAAGCGTGCACGAGCACGTCAAAACAGCGCTTGGATTGTGTGCGGTATGGAGCTCAACGCAGGCATATCGCACGCACAAGCCGGCTGTTTGAAAACTTGTAATGGCTGCACTATAGAGGGTTAAATAACGCAACTTTTGTTGCGTTCGTTAATTTCCCTATAACTCGTAATCTAGCTGTTTGTTTGTTCCTTACAGGGGAGCTCTACAGATTTTTGATCCTGGAATCAAGGACTCATTCGCGCTACAGTATCTGAGATGTTGGTAGCTGTGCAGCCTTCAAGTGAGTGTAAAAGGTCTTATTTTACATTCTACGCCTTCTGAGGTTTCTGTTCATGATTCTGCTAAGTCCTCGGACGGAGAGGTTTTCTCTGATAATTAGGGGTTTTCTTCTGATCATAAATCAGAGTTATCCTATTTTTTGTTTTAAGTTGAATATATTCATTCACTTTTAAAGGAAATTGTTCTTACTTTAGGGGTTTAAGATCCTAAGGTAATTGAGGATAAATTTATAAACCTATTGTTAAATCTTCTGAGGCTTTTTCCTGTCCCTGATGCCGTCTCCATTTTGGATTATGTATCCTTTACTGGTTTTTAACCCCTTGAGTGCTAACGACGGCTCTGAGCCGTCACAGAGTTCCCCACTCTGGTGCTAATGACGGCTCAGAGCCGTCACTAGCACTCTCCCACCTTGAGGGAAATCTGGGGGCTTCCACCCGCTCCTACCCCGGCGATCGGGCCTGCATAGTGACAGGCATCACCGGAGCTTCACGTTATGTGCGGTGACGTCACGCGCAATAACGTGATGACGTCACCGCACAACTTTATTTATACTTAACAGTGTTAAGTATAGGAGCAGGGGGCATACTGCTTAGAAGCCTGTATCTCAGGCATCTAAGCAGCTACAGACTCCCAAGACCCACCATTGGAACAGTGTAAGTCTTGGGGATCTGAAAAAAAAACTTAAAAAATCTTAGCACCCAGGTGGGAAGTGTTTAGCACTCAAAGGGTTAATATTGACCTTTGGGAATCAATTCCTAAAGTGGATGTGGTTATTTCTACCTTGGCCTGGCTATTCCTTTAGAAGTTAGCTTTTACTTTTGAGACCCTTTAGATAGGAAGTTAGATTTCTTCCATAAAAGGTTTTTTTCAGCAAGCAGGTTTTATTTTTAGACCAGCAGTTTATTTTTCTGGTGTGACTGTTGCTTCTACTATTTGGTTAATAGTCTTTCTAAGCAGTTTCTGTTGATTCTGCTAGTGAAGACTGTTTTGATCTTTTTGGTATTGCTTTAATATGCTAATGCTTTTATTTCTGATGCTGTTTTTTATATAGATTAATTCTGTATGCATTTGGCAGTACTTTACAGTGGGGCTTTATGGTTAATGTCTTGGGGGTCCATTTACTAAGCAGCGGAAATTAAGAAGCAGCGATTTAGGTGGCAGACTGAAATTGTCCTTATCCGATCGGGATGATTGACGGCCCCTTTGGCCGCAAGTGAGTGGGGGGGGGGCAGCATTGCACAAGCATTTCACCAGAAATGCTTGTGCAATGCGCTTTCTGCATTTAGCAGTGGCGTCACTAGGGGGGGGGGGGGGCCGCACCCGGGTGACACCCTCCAGGGGGTGACACCAAAAAAAAAAAAATTTTTTTTTTTTTTTTGTTTTTAAATTTTATTGAAATTCAAAGAAATACAATGTTGAGATGCATAGATTATTTTATTAGAGGCTGGCATTTGTGAACATTAGTGGGACTGGGGAAGTTGTAGACACACAATTTTTTTGCCCCTTGAGCCAGTGCTGCAATTTCAACAAATAGTTTTCCCGGCTGCTTTTGCTTGTTTGTACTTTGCTCCTCCCCTGCCCAATTTCACTATGAATGTTGTGGGTGTGCCGTGGGGCTTGCAAAGTTGCGCTGCTAGCCTAAACCTGCCTGCCTATCTGTGCTCACTGCTCAGTGACATGCGGCCCAGGGCTGTGCACTGACAGACTTGGAACAGAGTCAGAGAGCAGAATTTTCATAGTTTGCGCGCCTAAACCTTTTCTTCAGTGATTTATTTTAGAGTGCTCTGTTTATCTTTCATTTGATGCTCTGCTGAGCCAGGGAGCAGCTCTAGGCATGAGCTTTATAATTAATGCAGTGCAGTTTACATATTTTGTATGTGTGTGTCTGAGTTTTTGTGTGTCTCAGTGTTTTTGTGTGTGTGTTTTTGTGTGTGCATCTGAGTATGTTTTTAAGTGTGTCTGAGTGTTTGTATGTGTGTTTGCCTGTGTTTTTGTGTGTGTCTGCTTTCTGGGGGGGGGGGGGTGACACCATGACTTACCGCACCGGGTGACACCAACCCTAGTGACGCCACTGCATTTAGCGAGGTCGAGCGGACATGATTTGCTACATTTTTTTTTTTAAATCCAGGCTTTTGTCTCACTCTTTTAAAGGAAAGACATTGTTTGCTTCTGGTTTGGATTCTGTTATCTCTACTGCGACTAAAGTAAAGGAAGCTTTTCTTCCTCAGGACAGGCGACCCACGGGAAAAACTAGCTTCTATCATTTTTTGTTCCTTTTGTCAGAATTTGGAAGATAAATCTGATTCCTTTTTCTCACAAGCAGTCTGCTTGGAAACCGGATTCAAATTATTACAGTTCTAAGCTGTCCAAAAAATCTACACTCTTATCCAAGTCTATGTGAAGGTATGGCCCCAATCCAGAGGCTCTGGTAGGGGGCAGGTTGCCCATTTTTCCGGAGGCTTGGTTTAAGTTTGTTCAGGATCTCTGGGTTCTAAATTTAGTTTCTCTTCCTTAGAATCTAAATTTAAAATAGAAGGTTTTGCAGGATCCTCCATTTAAGCATATGCTTTATATTTTGTTACTTTCTTGGAAGGTTTTGTTACTTTTTCGATAGAGTTGTCGTCTCTTCCATGCGTTTCTCTGTCCTTTGAGAATCAAAATTGTCTTTTTACCTAGGGTTGTGTCCTTGGATTATATAAATCGGGAAATTTGTGTCCCTTCTTTGTTTCCTAGTCCTAAGATTTCTTTAGAGAGGTTTCTTTATAACCTGGATGTTGTTGGAGCTTTGAGGTTTTATGTAGTCGCTTCTAAGGATTTGCAGAAAACTTCTAGTTTGTTTGTTTTCTTTTCTGGTTTCAGGAATAGGCAGAAAGTTACTGTTGTTTCTTTAGCCTCTTGAATGTTTTGATCCATAAAGCTTACTTGGAGGTGGGATGGCCTCCAATTAAACAGATTAGTTTAGTTGCCACGTTTTGGGTTTTTAAGAAAGAGGCTTCTGCTTCTCAAATTTGCCAGGCAGCTACTTGGTCTTCTTTGCATACTTTTACTAAATTCTACCATTTGGATGTTTTTGCTTCTTTTGAGGCAGCCTTTGGTTGGAAAGTCCTTCAGGCAGTTCTGGTGATTTAACACCCGGGTGCAGCTTCTTTTTAGCCCAGTAATGATTTCACAAAGTAAAACATTTCTGTAGTATATCAGTCTGATTCCGCCTATTATGGTTATTCCAGTGCCAGAATACCAGCCAATTCCTCTCTGAACAAGGAACACAACAACCTCAGATAATCATTTTGACCTTCATTGGGCCTCATCAGTGAGGTGCAGCTATATATATAAGATGTTTCTTTTCTCCCTCCCTCATTTCTCATTATTCGTGGACTCCACAGGTTGGGAATTAGTTCCCAGGAGTTATTGATCATGGACTCTCACCACCTGTATAAAAGAAAACATAATTTATGCTTACCTGATAAATTAATTTCTTTCATGGTGATGAGAGTCTAGGAGACCCCACCCTGTTATTTTGGCATTGGTTGATTTTTTGTTTTTGCTCTTATTTCTTCTCCTACCTTATTGGCTTGGCTATATGTCAGATTAGTTTCCAGTAGGGGGGGATGGGTTTTTAAAGAGCTATTGGGGTTTGGGAATCGTTTCCATCTCCTAATGTTAGGAAAGAGTAATTCCCAGGAGTAATGAATTGTGGACTCTCACCACCATGAAATAAATTAATTTATCAGGTAAGCATAAATTATGGTGGAGGGGGGGTTGTTTTGTTTTTCTGACATTATTTGTTACATTTCCCTTAAACCCAAAAATGATGCCAATGAATGTGTTGAGAGTAAAAGCCATAAAAGAGACAGTCAAAAAATGTGTTATTGACAGTCCTAGAAGCAGTCTCTGTAATCAGCAAACCCACACACTTTAGCTGTACACTGTGCCAATTCTAATTGAATATATTTCCAACTCCAATACAATACTGTCCTTCGAGGGTACAGAAATAGCCACCACAATCAAACTAATGTAACGCAATGCACAAATCGCTGGGAGCTGTCCATGAGTCAGTGCTGAAACTCATATATTTACACTTTCTAGAAAAGAAATAAAACACTTATGTGTAGTGTCACACATCAGAATCAATGTAGCTTGTTTCCTGTCCAGAGTGCCTCAAAATACAATATTTAATTGCAGTTAATGAATTATGAATAAGGCCATGTCATGAGGAACATAGTTTGTATACTGTTTAATTCCTGAATTATTTAATATGATATGTTTTAAAGTGACAAAAATAAAGACAGAGAGAAAAGCTTCCAGACCTGTAGACAGATACACAAAATAAAGACTGATTCTTAGGTAGAATAAATACATGGATAGAAAGACACAGAAAATGGGGTGATAGACGGATGGATGGACGGACAAAGATATATTATATTGGTGAACAGAAAAATACAGAATCACTGGTAAACAGATGGAGGGACAAAGAAATAGATGGATGAATGGACAGACACAGACAGATAAGGATTAGATTAGATAGATAACCAGCTCTGACCCTTCTCAATGTCGTGTTAGCTATAATTAATTGTTCTATTATCAGGAGAAATTGCAATAAGTGTATAGGAGTTACATAATGTTCAGAGAATGGAACAAATGTACAAAGATAATTAGAAAGAAAAAAAATATTTGTATTTCTCAATTTAATAGAGAGTAGGAGGTATTCCCTAATGGGAGAGACATGAAGAGGGAGGGAAACGGAGAGGGAGAGAGAAATGATTAGATAGAGGGTGAATGGAAAATGTGTTGAGCAGGAGGGAGAAAGTGATATGAAAGGAATACTGAAGCAAGAGAGACAGAGAGAGCGGGAGAGAGAGGGAGAGTAGTGAGGTAAAGAGAGACTGAAACACAAGACAAGAGAGAAGGGAGGAGAAGCAGAGCAAGAGAAAGGAAGAGAAATGAGAAGATAGAGGTTGGAGGGAGATAAAGAGAGGTGAAGAACGAGGGCGGGCAGGAGTAAGAGAGAGGGAGGAGAGACATAGACAAAGAGAGAGGAGACCATAAAATGGGGGAAAAAAGACAGAGAGGGAGAACAAGATACAAAGAGAGAGAGAGGAGGGAGAGAAAGTAGAGAGAGAGAGAGAAATATATAACGTGGCAAAGGGAGGGCAAGAAAGAATGGAGACATATAGAGATGTAAAGAGAGAGAGAGATGAAGAGAAAAAATGAGAGGAATATAGAGCAAAAGAGAGGAGAGAAAGACAGATAGAGATAGGAGAGAGCTGGAGAGTGAATAAAGAGGCACAAAGATACATATGAGTGACAGTCAGTGGAAACATACGAGAAAACAATATAAGAGACATGATGAGCTCAGCCATTGGATGAAATTATTCCATCAATTATTCCAGAAAATCCAATTAAATGTCTTTACCACTAGGAAAATAAATCCCTGGGGAAATAACTTGACAAACCTGTAGGAGCGGCTGAGTATTTCCTGCACCTGCGGCAAGAGAAGTTGTGTGAATAAAGATGTCAGGACACATTAAACCAAGTGCTCTTAATTAGCATGTAATTGGCATTTATTTCATTAGCAGGTTCATTACAGCACAGCGTAGGGTCACAGCGGACCTGCAGAGACACATGAAGGAAAAGCAGAGGAGGCTGTAGGACAGGATTGAAGTGTAGTGACAAAGTAGTGTATGAGGTGAGCAGAGACACGGTTAAAGGGACACAAAACACTCATTTTTTTCTTTCATAATTCAGACCGAGCAGGCCATTTTAAGCAACTTTCTAACTTACTCCTATTATAAATTTTTCTTCGTTCTCTTACTATTTTTAGCACCAATCAGTAAGTGCTGCCCAGGGTGCTAACCCAAAATGGGCCGGCTCCTATGCTTTATAGTCTTGCTTTTTCAAATAAAGATAGCAAGAGAACGAATAAACATTTATAACAGGAGTCAATTAGAAAATAGCTTAAAATTGCATGCTCTATCTGAATCATGAAAGAAACATTTGGGATTTTGTGTCCCTTTAAGGTGTTAAGTGCTGCATAGAAATATTGTAATAGAGCTGTGTGCGGAGTCAATACCGGAATAGTAGTTAGCGTTGCAGGGCTGGATCGTTGTGCAGGAATTACAGGAACATTATAGGGTTATGCAGAGCAGGTTGTAGGTGTAGAAAGAAAACCGAGGCGCCACAATGGCATAGTACCACCGTACTCACAGATCATTTGTCTCATTTGTATAATCACTTGGTTCGGTGGTACTAGGCTATTGTGGCGCCTCTATTTTGTTTCTACAGATTACCGCTCATCAAGATTTGACCGTCCTTTGACAGAGAGCTGCCTTTGTTTTGGTTTTTATGGACTTTTTGTATGTTTTGTATTTGTTTGCTACATGTTTTAACTAATGTGTTGGTATTAGTTAGGAAGCGCCCCCTATGGGATATTTTGCATTAGTACATCTTTCTCATTTTTTTATCAACAGGTTGTAGGTGTAGTGACTGACCTTTGTGTGGGGTTTCAGTATAGGAATAGCAGAGAGGGCTGGATGGAGGAGTAGTGACAAAGATATGTGTTTTGGGAAACTAGAGAGAAGGATCAAGATCTAGTGACAAAGCTTAGTGTATTGGGTCAGCATAGAGATGGGAGAGAGGGTGTTCTGTAATATTTCCCTACCTTGTTACGTTGTCCTACTTACGTAACACGTACAACCAAGCCTACGTCTAGATAGAGACCTTTCAATATGAGGCTGATGTTAAAACAGTGATCGTATTCTGTATACTTTTCCTACCACCTTATATTTCGCTGTTTTGAGTGCAGATCTCGCTCAAACATAAATAATTAAAACATAAACACAAAATATTTGTATGGTATTAGCTTGTGATGACAGAGTTCATTTTATAACTGTATTTTTTCAGGCTATGTAACAAAAAATAATGGAAACATAACTGTACCCTGAAAAAATACAGTTATAAAATTAATGCTATCATCACAAGCTAATATCATGCATAATATTTTGTGTTTATGTTTTCATATTTTATGTTTGAGCGAGATCTGCACTCCAAACAGCCAAAAATCACCATCTGATCAATATTTTGACATCAGCCTCCAATTTAAACTAAAATGGCGGATATGAAAGTGCTCTATCTGGCCGAACGTGTTACGTAGGTAGGTTAACGTAATCAAATATAACAGAACAACGGCAGCTGGGCCAGATGGAGATACAGTTACATAGCTGTGGGTATGTGGTTGGGAGGGAAGTTTATAATGGAGGTGAGGTGCCAGAGCTATATGTATAAGATTAGAACAGGAATAGCATGCAGGGCAAAGTGGTGGTGTATTGACAGAGCTCTCTTTGTTAGGCTTCAGCACAGAAAATAGAAGAGAGGACTGTGTCACATTATGAAGGTGTAGGGTCAGAGTTGTTTTTCTGTGTGGCTGCTACAGGAATAGTAGTAAGGGCTACATGGAAGGATGAAAGGTGTAGTGAGAAAACTTTTTTTGTGACCAGGAACTGCAGAGAAGGCTTTAAGACAGGATAAAGGTGTAGTGACAGAGCTGTGTGTGAGGGTATTGTTACTGGGACAGAATAGAGGGTTACAAGGTGGATAGAGGTGTATTGATAAGGCTGTGTGTGAGGGTATTGTTACAGGAACAGCAGAGAGGGTCACAAGGTGGATAGAGGTGTATTGATAAGGCTGTGTGTGAGGGTATTGTTACAGGAACAGCAGAGAGGGTTACAAGGAGGATAGAGGTGTATTGATAAGGCTGTGTGTGAGGGTATTGTTACAGGAACAGCAGAGAGGGTTACAAGGTGGATAGAGGTGTATTGATAAGGCTGTGTGTGAGAGAGCATTGTTACAGGAACTGCAGAGAGGGTTACAAGGGGGATAGAGGTGTATTAATAAGGCTGTGTGTGAGAGAGCATTGTTACAGGAACAGCAGAGAGGGTCACAAGGTGGATAGAGGTGTATTGATAAGGCTATGTGTGAGAGCATTGTTGCAGGAACAGCTGAGAGAGTTGGAAGGGGGATAGAGGTGTATTAATAAGGCTGTGTGTAAGGGTATTGTTACAGGAACAGCAGAGAGGGTTACAAGGGGGATAGAAGTGTAGTGATAAGGCTGTGTATGAGAGCATTGTTACAAGAACAGCAAAGAGGGTTGCTAGGGGGATAGAGGTGTATTAATAAGGCTGTGTGTGAGAGAGCATTGTTACAGGAACAGCAGAGAGGGTTACAAGGGTGATAGAGGTGTATTAATAAGGCTGTGTATGAGAGCATTGTTACAGGAAAAGCAGAGATGGTTACAAAGGGGATAGAAGTGTAGTGATAAGGCTGTGTATGAGAGCATTGTTACAGGAACAGCAGAGAGGGTTGCAAGGGGGTAGAGGTGTATTGATAAGGCTGTGTATGAGAGCATTGTTACAGGAACAGCAGAGAGGGTTACAAGAGGGATAGAGGTGTAGTGATAAGGCTGTGTGTGAGGGTGTTGTTACAGGAACAGCAGAGAGAGTTACAAGGGGATAGAGGTGTATTGATAAGGCTGTGTATGAGAGCATTGTTACAGGAACAGCAGAGAGGGTTGCAAGGGGGATAGAGGTGTATTAATAAGGCTGTGTGTGAGAGAGCATTGTTACAGGAACAGCAGAAAGGGTTGCAAGGGGGATAGAGGTGTATTGATAAGGCTGTGTGTGAGGTCATTGTTACAGGAACAGCAAAGAGGGTTACAAGGGGGATAGAGGTGTATTAATAAGGCTGTGTGTGAGAGAGCATTGTTACAGGAATAGCAGAGAGGGTTGCAAGGGGGATAGAGGTGTATTGATAAGGCTGTGTATAAGAGCATTGTTACAGGAACAGCAGAGAGGGTTACAAGGGGGATAGAGGTGTATTGATAAGGCTGTGTATGAGAGCATTGTTACAGGAACAGCAGAAAGGGTTACAAGGGGGATAGAAGTGTATTAATAAGGCTGTGTGTGAGAGAGCATTGTTACTGGAACAGCAGAGCGGGTTACAAAGGGGATAGAAGTGTATTAATAAGGCTGTGTGTGAGAGAGCATTGTTACAGGAACAGCAGAAAGGGTTGCAAGGGGGATAGAGGTGTATTGATAAGGCTGTGTGTGAGGTCATTATTACAGGAACAGCAGAGAGGGTTACAAGGGGGATAGAGGTGTATTAATAAGGCTGTGTGTGAGAGAGCATTGTTACAGGAATAGCATAGAGGGTTGCAAGGGGGATAGAGGTGTATTGATAAGGCTGTGTATGAGAGCATTGTTACAGGAACAGCAGAGAGGGTTACAAGGGGGATAGAGGTCTATTGATAAGGCTGTGTATGAGAGCATTGTTACAGGAACAGCAGAGAGGGTTACAAGGGGGATAGAGGTGTATTGATAAGGCTGTGTATGAGAGCATTGTTACAGGAACAGCAGAGAGGGTTACAAGGGGATAGAGGTGTGTTGATAAGGCTGTGTATGAGAGCATTGTTACAGGAAAAGCAGAGAGGGTTACAAGGGGGATAGAGGTGTAGTGATAAGGCTGTGTATGAGAGCATTGTTACAGGAACAGCAGAGAGGGTTACAAGGGGATAGAGGTGTATTAATAAGGCTGTGTGTGAGAGAGCATTGTTACAGGAACAGCAGAGAGGGTTGCAAGGGGTATAGAGGTGTATTGATAAGGCTGTGTATGAGAGCATTGTTACAGGAACAGCAGAGAAGGTTACAAGGGGGATAGAGGTGTAGTGATAAGGCTGTGTGTGAGAGCATTGTTACAGGAACAGCAGAGAGGGTTGCAAGGGGGATAGAGGTGTATTAATAAGGCTGTGTGTGAGAGAGCATTGTTACAGGAACAGCAGAGAGGGTTACAAGGGGGATAGAGGTGTATTGATAAGGCTGTGTGTGAGGGTATTATTACAGGAACAGCAGAGAGGGTTACAAGGGGGATAGAGGTGTATTGATAAGGCTGTGTATGAGAGCATTGTTACAGGAACAGCAGAGATGGTTACAAGGGGATAGAGGTGTATTGATAAGGCTGTGTATGAGAGCATTGTTACAAGAAAAGCAGAGAGGGTTACAAGGGGGATAGAGGTGTAGTGATTAGGCTGTGTATGAGAGCATTGTTACAGGAACAGCAGTGAGGGTTGCAAGGGGGATAGAGGTGTAGTGATAAGGCTGTGTATGAGAACATTGTTACAGGAACAGTAGAGAGGGTGGCAAGGGGGATAGAGGTGTATTAATAAGGCTGTGTGTGAGAGAGCATTGTTACAGGAACAGCAGAGAGGGTTGCAAGGGGGATAGAGGTGTATTAATAAGGCTGCGTATGAGAGCATTGTTACAGGAACAGCAGAGAGGGTTGCAAGGGGGATAGAGGTGTATTAATAAGGCTGTGTGTGAGAGAGCATTGTTACAGGAACAGCAGAGAGGGTTACAAGGGGGATAGAGGTGTATTGATAAGGCTGCGTATGAGAGCATTGTTACAGGAACAGCAGAGAGGGTTTCAAGGGGGATAGCGGTGTATTGATAAGGCTGTGTGTGAGAGAGCATTGTTACAGGAACAGCAGAGAGGGTTGCAAGGGGGATAGATGTGTATTAATAAGGCTGTGTATGAGAGCATTGTTACAGGAACAGCAGAGAGGGTTGCAAGGGGGATAGAGGTGTAGTGATAAGGCTGTGTGTGAGGGTATTGTTACAGGAACAGCAGAGAGGCTTACAAGGGGGATAGAGGTGTATTGATAAGGGTGTGTATGAGAGAGCATTGTTACAGGAACAGCAGAGACTGTTGCAAGGGGGATAGAGGTGTATTGATAAGGCTGTGTATGAGAGCATTGTTACAGGAACCGCAGAGAGGGTTACAAGGGGGGTAGAGGTGTATTGATAAGGCTGTGTGTGAGAGAGCATTGTTACCGGAACAGCAGAGAGGGTTACAAGGGGGGTAGAGGTGTATTGATAAGGCTGTGTGTGAGAGAGCATTGTTACAGGAACAGCAGAGAGGGTTACAAGGGGGATAGAGGTGCATTAATAAGGCTGTGTGTGAGAGCATTGTTACAGGAACAGCATAGAGGGTTGCAAGGGGGATAGAGGTGTAGTGATAAGGCTGTTTGTGAGGGTATTGTTACAGGAACAGCAGAGAGGGTTGCAAGGGGGATAGAGGTGTATTAATAAGGCTGTGTGAGAGAGCATTGTTACAGGAACAGCATAGAGGGTTGCAAGGGGGATAGAGGTGTAGTGATAAGGCTGTGTGTGAGGGTATTGTTACAGGAACAGCAGAGAGGGTTGCAAGAGGGATAGAGGTGTATTAATAAGGCTGTGTGTGAGAGCATTGTTACAGGAACAGCATAGAGGGTTGCAAGGGGGATAGAGGTGTAGTGATAAGGTTGTGTGTGAGGGTATTGTTACAGGAACAGCAGAGAGGGTTACAAGGGGGATAGAGGTGTATTAATAAGGCTGTGTGTGAGAGCATTATAGCAGGAACAGCAGAGAGGGTTACAAGGGGGATAGAGGTGTATTGATATGGCTGTGTGTGAGGGTATTGAGGGTTAAAAGGGAGATAGAGGTGTATTGCTAAGGCTGTGTGTGAAGGTATTGTTACAGGAACAGCAGAGAGGGTTGCAAGGGGGATAGAGGTGTAGTGATAAGGCTGTGTGTGAGGGTATTGTTACAAGAACAGCAGAGAGGGTTGCAAGGGAGATAGAGGTGTATTGATAAGGCTGTGTGTGAGGGTATTGTTACAGGAACAGCAGAGAGGGTTAAAAGGGAGATAGAGGTGTAGTGATAAGGCTGTGTGTGAGGGTATTGTTACAGGAACAGCAGAGAGGGTTGCAAGGGGGATAGAGGTGTATTGATAAGGCTGTGTGTGAGGGTATTGTTACAGGAACAGCAGAGAGGGTTACAAGGGGGATAGAGGTGTATTGATAAGGCTGTGTGAGAGAGTATTGTTACAGGAACAGCAGAGAGGGTTACAAGAGGGATAGAGGTTTATTGATAACGCTGTGTGTGAGGTCATTGTTACAGGAACAGCGGAGAGGGTTAGAAGGGGGATAGAAGTGTATTGATAAAGGCAGTGTAGGGCACAATTGGGCCTGGAGCAAAGCTAAGGGTTAAAGCCGTAGGGAGAGATAGGAGAAGAGGGCTGGCTAGGGAGGTTAGTTGCAACAATGTTGCATGCAAGGGAGGGGCCCACTACTCACCTTAAAAGTGGGGATCATCAGCTTCCTGGCCCTCTTCTTCCTGGAATCCGGTGCAGACGAGTTCTTTCTGTTATTGTTCAGGGTAATTCTTAATTTCTTTGAACAATGCAGCGATCCAGACGATCCAAACTCCCTCCTCAACGCTTCCACGAGTTGGTGTTTGAGAAACCTGGATCTGGAAAACAGAAAAAACAGATAAGTACACTGGATGACATTGAAGAGCTAGATGACATAATTCCACCTACACAGTACACTACTGAGACTAGGCCTAGTACTAGTATAGCACAGTACAGACACTGAGGCAGATTTAACCGTTGCACGGGGCCCCTCTCTATTTACCCCCGTTTTGCCTACTTTGGCAGATGGGCCTGAATCTGTAGCCTCGGCGCCGGCGCAGCATGCCCTCTCAATAGCTGGGCCCGCTTCTGTGGTGGTTCCGCTTGCGCAACAAGCCCCTGTTTTGCCACTATTAGCCCCCCAGCCCGTCTCCACACCTCAGCAGGGCTTACCTGAAGCAGCCGTATCCTCCCTCATGTCCGCGATCCCTCTGTCGGCGGTCTCGGCGGTGTCTTCCATCCTGGCATCTTTAGTTGCGGCGATGTCCCCGGCGGGTATGCAGGCTCCTCCGTCGGGTCCTCCAGGTTCTCCGGCGGGTCCTCCGGTCCAGCTCCACGCGACGTCGGTGTCCGGTCCTCCAAACCAGGCCGCGAGTCCTCAGGGTCCAATGGTAAGTGCGCAACCGGAAGTTCCGGTCACGCGCCCATCCGGTTCCGGTTTCAGCGTCGGGACTTCGAGGGGACGGTCGCATCCTCTGCAGCTCCGGGAAGGTGAGCATCATGAGAGGATGTCGGCCGGGGGTGGGTTATGGGGCCGAAGGGGTCCTCAAGTTCGGCAACGGAAGGCTCCATTTCGCATTAATACCAGATTGCAATTTACTGGCAGCGGGGCTCAGGATTCAATTAGCGGGGTCATGCATAGAGGCCTTAAAAGTAGGAGGGGGGATTTCAACGAGAGCTAATAGGTTGAACCCCTTAGGTAGGGGCATATTAGCGAGAACCAGGGCGATAGATTATCAATCAGATTTCAATCCAGGAGGGCTAATAAGTGCGATTGAACCGCAGGGTCAGCATGCCCAGGCTCAGGGACAATTTAATGTGGCACGCCAACATAACGCTCAGAGTCAGGTTATTGCGGCGCAGCAACATAACGCGCAGGGGCAAGTTAATGTTGAAGTTCAGCACAATAGGTCAGATTCTCAGCAAATTAGGGCAGATTCTCAGCTAAGTAGTGCGCCATCACACCACATGAATGTACACGCTGTGGCGCAGTTAGGGATTTCTAGTGTGAATGCACAGGCTGATCCTATGAGTCACAATATGAATGCACTCGCTGTGGCGCAGTTGGGGAATTCTAGTGTGAATGCACAAGCTGATCATATGAGTGTTTCGAATGTGAGGGTACGAAGTAGTACAAATGCTTTGAATGTGATATCAACATCACGGTCACATGAGATAAGGGACAATCCTGCTTCATTGGTTCAATTACAAGGTAGCAGCGTGAATGTGGGGCATGAAAGGGCAAATGAAATAGGACAGGCAGGCTTACATGCAAATACTAGGTCAGGCTTGGGCCCTATTAACCCCCCCCTTTGCCGGTGTCTGTAGTGCTCGCGACCTGTTTTCTTTTTTACAGAACGCATCACAAGGGGATCCAAGCATGGAAGCAAACCAGGTTGATAGGCCTTCGGCTTCGGCTGTTATTCCACAGGAGCAGGCGGATGCACAGCAGCGTGAGAGCACGGCTAATTCCTTACAGCGAGACAACGGGGCGGTTCCTGGTCCTTCCACCTCCGGTATGGAGCATCAGGACGGCGCAGTGGCCATTCCTGGTAAGCCCTTTGCATTTACACATGACCGACATGACCAGGTTGACTCATCCCTTTCAGAATCAGAGTGTGACAGTGACACTTCACTTGGGCTAAGGGGTAAGGGTCAAAAGCGCATGTTTGCTATGGTAAAGAAAATGTGGCAGGTAATGCAGTCAGGCGCAGTTGGCAGCATGGCGCAGGCGCAGCTTGCGATAGGTTCCCCAGAAACTTTGCAGAGCACCACTATCGTGGGGGACAAGCGTCCGCCTATTAACTTAATTCCGGAAAGGAAAGTGGCCTTACACGGCGATTCCTTCCCATCTTACACTCCCTCATTGCATGGTCATTTGAAACCAAGGACAATTAGAAAAATACAGCAGGGCAAATATGTGAATATATTTGAATTATCTGCTGAAGCTTGTAGGCAGCGAGAGAAGAGCGCGGACGGTACTGGACCTAAAAGGTTTAAGCGTCCTGAAACTTTTGAGGAGTGGCTAATTTGCTTTAGAGTTTTCTCCTCTTGCTACCTGGAGAAATACCCGAGCCAATGCCACGCTATCATTAAATACACTGATAATATCCATTGGATTCAGAGGAAGTTTGCTGAGGGGGCTTGGAGAGATTATGATGCTGAGTTTAGGCAAAAGATGGCGGGTAATCCTGTGCTCACCTTTGATACAACTGACTCGCATCTTTGGCAACGCCTCGGCCCGCAGGGGTCACCCTCCTCCTCCACCCCCTCTAGCATCACCCTCCTCCTCCACCCCCTCTAGCAATCAGTCCTTTCGTGCTTCCAAAACTAAGCGCAGAGGTGGTACCTGCTGGGCATTTCAAGATAATAAATGCGACAGAGGTAATTCATGTGCGTTCAGGCACGTATGCCGATATTGTGCCGGGTCACACTCCGGGAGCGAGTGTGCCAGAAAGAAGGATTCAGCATCCGGTAGAGCACAGAACAAGCTCTCTCTTGTTGCAAAAGGCCCCAACACCGGTGAAGGTGCACGCCCTTGAGCCATGGCTTAGGGTGTACCCAGATTCGCGCGCAGCGTCTTTAATTTTTCGAGGCTTTACGGACGGTTTTCGTATACCGGTGACAAAAGCCATTAAAGGTTCCAGAGGCTATCGTAACCTCAAATCTGCTTACCAACACCCTTCGGTTGTTAGGGACAAGCTGGATAAGGAGATATCTATGGGCCGGGTAGTGGGTTCTTTTTCCTCGCCCCCTTTGCCGAATCTGGTCATTTCACCACTTGGTGTAGTACCCAAGAAGGAATTGGGAAAATTCCGTCTAATACACCACCTATCCCACCCTAGGGGCTATTCCGTCAATGATGCTATTGATCCGGAACTCAGCTCAGTGCGATATCAATCCTTTGATAGCGCCCTGGACTTGGTGCGGGGGGTAGGTGCGGGCGCCTTGTTGGCAAAGCTGGATATTTAATCCGCCTTTCGCCTACTGCCCTTGCACCCTTCATCATTTTATTTGATGGGTTGCAAATTTTAAAAGGGGTTTTACGTAGATAGGTGCTTGCCTATGGGCTGCGCCATCTCTTGCGCCTTGTTTGAAACCTTTAGTACATTTTTGCACTGGGTTTTGGAGCAACAGGCAGATAATAACCGCATTGCTCACTATCTGGACGATTTCCTCTTGGTGGGGAGTCCGGGAACTAATGAATGTCAGCAGCTGATGGACTCCATGAGAATCCTTATGTTGCAATTCGGTGTCCCACTGGCTGAAGACAAGACTGAGGGCCCGGGCACTTGTATTACGTTCCTGGGTATCGAAATTGATACTGTCGACAGAATTTGTAGGCTGCCTTATGGCAAAGTACGGGACATGCTTGAGGCGGTTGAAGCGGCTGTTTCTATGGCAACCATTACGCTTAGGCAGCTACAGTCATTACTTGGCCTTCTGAATTTTGCAGGCAGAGTTATCCCCATGGGGAGAGTTTTCAATCGGAGATTGGAAGCTAAGCTGAAGGGCAAACTCAGACCTTCTGAAAAAATTTGGATTTCAGAAGGCATGAGAGCTGACCTGAGAGTCTGGAAGACTTTTCTTCAGGATTTCAATGGGATTCGATTATGGCGATCTGAGCCCATTTCCAGTCAGTTGTTGCATTTATTTACTGACGCCGCAGGGTCAAAGGGTTATGGGGCGTATTTCCGAGGGGAATGGAGTGCAGGCCCTTGGCCGCCAGAATGGTCGGCCAGGGGCTTAACACGTAACCTTACCCTTTTGGAGCTTTTCCCTATCGTTTTGGCGGTTGAACTTTGGGGCAATCAATTCGCAAACAGGACGATTAATTTCTGGACAGATAATCTCAGTGTCGTCCACGCGGTGAACGGTCTTTCGGCCACTTCTGTGGTTGTAGTTTGTTTACTGAGGCATCTGGTGTTACGCTGTCTTGAACTTAATATCCAGTTTCAAGCGCGACACGTCCCGGGGGTTAATAATGTATTGGCAGATGCACTATCCAGGTTTGATTGGGTGACGTTCAGACGTTTGGCCCCTCATGCTGCATTAGAAGGCTTATCTTGTCCTGGTTTCCTTTGGCAGCTTCTCCATCCTGGATATCCTTGCTCCCTCTAGTGCGGGCGTCCCTTGCCCCTAGGACATGGTGCTCCTATGTCAGGCTTTGGCGTGAATGGGAAGACTTTTGCCGATGTCAGAATGTGGAGGCGATTGAAGCGTCTCAGGACACGGTATGTGATTGGCTGGTGAGTCTTTGGCGAAAGGGTTCGCGGCAGGGGGCTGTTCATTCTCGGTTGGCTGCCTTGTCATTCTTTTATCGTACGCTTGCTTTGCCGGATCCGGGTAGTTCAAAATGTGTGCGTCAAGTTGTCAAAGGTTGGGGCAAGCTCCAACCACAACAAAAGGACTCTAGGGAGCCTATCACGCATGACCGGCTCGAGCGGCTGGTGGATGCTTTGCCGGACATCTGCGCAACGCATTATGAGTTTTTGTTATTTAGAGCTGCGTTTTTATTAGCCTATTCGGCTGCGCTTTGTATAAGTGAGCTCGTGGCGCCGTCCAAATCCTGCACTGACAAGGGCCTTCAGTTCGGCCACGTCAGGGCTGGAGCAGATTCACTTTTAATTTATTTGCCTAGATCCAAAACTGATCAAGAGGGCAAAGGGGCATGGATACCTATTCCTCAGTCTAGCGGTCTCTGCTGCCCGGTGATGGCGGTTAACCAGTTTTTAGAACACAGACCAGAGGAACAGGGTCCTTTGTTAATCCATGCTAACCGGACTTCTCTATCTTTGTTCCAGTTCCGTAGGGTGCTAGCCAGGGCTGTTGCGCATGCTGGATTGGACGTGTCGAAAATAGCCCCCCATTCTTTCCGTATAGGGGCAGCTACTAATGCCGCGCTGCAGGGTTCTTCCGTGGAAGCCATTTGCCGTTTGGGTAGATGGCATTCCAATAAGTTTAAGGGTTACATTCGACCGGTTGTTGAGTAATATGTTGGTTAGTAGTGTTTGTTTTCAGTACTAATCTCGTGTGTCTTTACAGGACCTGTCAGCGGCGCTAAAAGGATATGGATCGTGGGGCACTCCTACGTTCATTGGGCCTCCATACGTAGTTCGGCCCTTCCGGGGGGGCAGAATTTACGTTTCCCTTTCACCCAAGTGTCAATTAGATGGTTAGGTGAGAGAGGGATGTGTTGGCCAGCGCTTCCATCACGCATCTCAGAGTCCCTAGTACGCTGGGGTAAACCTCATGTTATAATCCTTCATTTGGGTGGCAATGATATGGGCGCCATTCCTGTCTTGGAGCTTATCAAAATCATGCAAGCAGATATTGCATGGATCAGAGCTCGCATCCTGAACGTGTTGGTCGGTTGGTCCAATATAGTTCCCAGGTTGGAATGGCGTCACATGTCTTCCCACAGCGCCGCTTACAAAGTTAGGAAGAAGATAAACTCTTCAGTTGCTAGAACCGTCACAGGTAATGGGGGATTCGTGGTTAAACACGAATCTCTAACAGCCGACAAGGTCCATTACTATAGGAAGGATAGGGTACATTTGGAGACAGTTGCCCTAGATATTTTTATAAAGGATATCCGTAAGGCCATAGTAACCCTCCTTTAAGTCCGGTTGTGTTGTGTTTGTCCTTTATCGGTGGCGGCACAGTTATCATTTTTAATGCTATCTGGTGGCGGGAGGTAACGGCCCTGTTGCCTTGGAAAGGGTGAACAGGGGGAGTGATGACCAATCTAAAAGTGTGAGGGGTGGATAGCCTCATGTGCACGTGAGGTGCCCCTCCTTCCCCTTGCGGGTGGGTCACGTGATCTCATTAACCCCTTAGTAGCAATTTTTCTATGAGCAGAGGTCCCGCTCTGCTGCAGTTTCCGTTTGGGCCGTTTACCTTCTGCTGTGCCGGGTTGTCATTATAGCAATTCGTTCAGCCGCCATCTGACCTTGTTGGTTACCATAGTTACTTAGTTAGTTAATAAATGTTTAACCTGTGACGGTTAAAATTTTACCCATAAGAAGTTGTTGTGTTTTTATTTCATTATAGAGTAAGTGTTTTTATATTCTGTTCTACGGCTAGCGACCGGTAGGCATTTAATCCCTTAAGGCAGTGTAGGGCACAATTGGGCCTGGAGCAAAGCTAAGGGTTAAAACCGTAGGGAGAGATAGGAGAAGAGGGCTGGCTAGGGAGGTTAGTTGCAACAATGTTGCATGCAAGGGAGGGGCCCACTACTCACCTTAAAAGTGGGGATCATCAGCTTCCTGGCCCTCTTCTTCCTGGAATCCGGTGCAGACGAGTTCTTTCCCCTCCCTCCCTTCCCTGTTACAAGATGGCTTCCAAATTTAATTTATTGTTCTAGGCGCTAAGTATGCCTTCTCAGGCTAATTTAGTAGCCACATTATTGATTGAGCATTTCAAATTTAAAATTTTGTCCCCTAGTTGGGCGACGGGTATGCCTATTCAGGCTAACTTTGTCAACCTATTTACTTATTGGTCTACCATATCCGGCATACCTGGCTTCTGGCGGCTGAGTAGCGGATCCCCTTTTAGGGGGTAGTCCTTATTTCCATGCCCGCGCGGCGGGAGGTAACTGCCCTGTTGCCTTGGAAAGGGTGAACAGGGGGAGTGATGACCAATCTAAAAGTGTGAGGGGTGGATAGCCTCATGTGCACGTGAGGTGCCCCTCCTTCCCCTTGCGGGTGGGTCACGTGATCTCATTAACCCCTTAGTAGCAATTTTTCTATGAGCAGAGGTCCCGCTCTGCTGCAGTTTCCGTTTGGGCCGTTTACCTTCTGCTGTGCCGGGTTGTCATTATAGCAATTCGTTCAGCCGCCATCTGACCTTGTTGGTTACCATAGTTACTTAGTTAGTTAATAAATGTTTAACCTGTGACGGTTAAAATTTTACCCATAAGAAGTTGTTGTGTTTTTATTTCATTATAGAGTAAGTGTTTTTATATTCTGTTCTGCGGCTAGCGACCGGTAGGCATTTAATCCCTTAGGCTGTGTGTGAGAATATTGTTACAGGAACAGCAGAGAGGGTTGCAAGAGGGATAGAGGTGTATTGATAAGGCTGTGTGTGAGAATATTGTTACAGGAACAGCAGAGAGGGTTGCAAGAGGGATAGAGGTGTATTGATAAGGCTGCGTGTGAGAGCATTGTTACAGGAACAGCAGAGAGGGTTGCAAGGGGGATAGAGGTGTATTAATAAGGCTCTGTGTGAGGGTATTGTTACAGGAACAGCAGATAGGGTTGCAAGGGGAATAGAGGTGTATTGATAAGGCTGTGTGTGAGGGTATTGTTACAGGAACAGCAGAGAGGGTTGCAAGGGGGATAGATGTGTATTGATAAGGCTCTGTGTGAGGGTATTGTTACAGGAACAGCAGAGAGGGTTGCAAGGGGGATAGAGGTGTATTGATAAGGCTGTGTGTGAGTGTATTGTTATAGGAACAGCAGAGAGGGTTGCAAGGGGATAGAGGTGTATTAATAAGGCTGTGTGTGAGGGTATTGTTACAGGAACAGCAGAGAGGGTTGCAAGGGGGATAGAGGTGTATTGATAAGGCTGTGTGTGAGGGTATTGTTACAGGAACAACAGAGAGGGTTACAAGGGGGATAGAGGTCTATTGATAAGGCTGTGTGTGAGAGCATTGTTACAGGAACAGCAGAGAGGGTTGCAAGGGTGATAGAGGTGTATTACTAAGGCTGTGTGTGAGGGTATTGTTACAGGAACAGCAAAGGGGGTTGCAAGGGGGATAGAGGTGTATTAATAAGGCTGTGTATGAGAGCATTGTTACAGGAACAGCAGAGAGGGTTACAAGGGGGATAGAGGTGTATTGATAAGGCTGTGTGTGAGGGTATTGTTACAGGAACAGCAGAGAGGGTTACAAGGGGGATAGAGATGTATTAATAAGGCTGTGTATGAGGGTATTGTTACAGGAACAGCAGAGAGGGTTACAAGGGGGATAGAGGTGTAGTGATAAGGCTGTGTGTGAGAGCATTGTTACAGTAACCGCAGAGAGGGTTGCAAGGGGGATAGAGGTGTATTGATAAGGCTGTGTGTGAGGGTATTGTTACAGGAGCAGCAGAGAGGGTTGCAATGGGGGTAGAGGTGTATTGATAAGGCTGTGCGTGAGGGTATTGTTATAGGAACAGCATAGAGGGTTGCAAGAGGGATAGAGGTGTATTGATAACACTTTGTGTGAGGTCATTGTTACAGGAACAGCAGAGAGGGTTACAAGGGGGATAAAGGTGTATTGATAAGGCTCTGTGTGAGGGTATTGTTACAGGAACAGCAGAGAGGGTTGCAAGGAGGATAGAGGTGTATTGATAAGGCTGTGTGTGAGGGTATTGTTACAGGAACAGCAGAGAGGGTTGCAATGGGGATAGATGTGTAGTGATAAGGCTGTGTGTGAGAGCATTGTTACAGGAACAGCAGAGAGGGTTGCAAGAGGGTAGAGATGTATTGATAAGGCTGTGTGTGAGGGTATTGTTACAGGAACAGCAGAGAGGTTTGCAAGGAGGATAGAGGTGTATTAATAAGGCTGTGTGTGAGGGTATTGTTACAGGAACAGCAGAGATGGTTACATGGGGGATAGAGGTGTATTGATAAGGCTGTCTATGAGAGCATTGTTACAGGAACAGCAGAGAGGGTTGCAAGGGGAATAGAGGTGTATTAATAAGGCTGTGTATGAGGCTATAGTTACAGGAACAGCAGAGAGGGTTACAAGGGGGATAGAAGTGTATTAATAAGGCTGTGTATGAGGGTATTGTTACAGGAACAGCAGAGAGGGTTACAAGGGGTATAGAGGTGTATTGTTAAGGCTGTGTATGAGAGCATTGTTACAGGAACAGCAGAGAGGTTTGCAAGGGGGATAGAGGTGTAGTGATAAGGCTGTGTATGAGGGTATTGTTACAGGAACAGCAGAGAGAGTTGCAAGGGGGATAGAGGTGTATTGATAAGGCTGTGTGTGAGGGTATTGTTACAGGAGCAGCAGAGAGGGTTGCAATGGGGGTAGAGGTGTATTGATAAGGCTGTGCGTGAGGGTATTGTTATAGGAACAGCATAGAGGGTTGCAAGAGGGATAGAGGTGTATTGATAACACTTTGTGTGAGGTCATTGTTACAGGAACAGCAGAGAGGGTTACAAGGGGGATAAAGGTGTATTGATAAGGCTCTGTGTGAGGGTATTGTTACAGGAACAGCAGAGAGGGTTGCAAGGAGGATAGAGGTGTATTGATAAGGCTGTGTGTGAGGGTATTGTTACAGGAACAGCAGAGAGGGTTGCAATGGGGATAGATGTGTAGTGATAAGGCTGTGTGTGAGAGCATTGTTACAGGAACAGCAGAGAGGGTTGCAAGAGGGTAGAGATGTATTGATAAGGCTGTGTGTGAGGGTATTGTTACAGGAACAGCAGAGAGGTTTGCAAGGAGGATAGAGGTGTATTAATAAGGCTGTGTGTGAGGGTATTGTTACAGGAACAGCAGAGAGGGTTACATGGGGGATAGAGGTGTATTGATAAGGCTGTCTATGAGAGCATTGTTACAGGAACAGCAGAGAGGGTTGCAAGGGGAATAGAGGTGTATTAATAAGGCTGTGTATGAGGCTATAGTTACAGGAACAGCAGAGAGGGTTACAAGGGGGATAGAAGTGTATTAATAAGGCTGTGTATGAGGGTATTGTTACAGGAACAGCAGAGAGGGTTACAAGGGGTATAGAGGTGTATTGTTAAGGCTGTGTATGAGAGCATTGTTACAGGAACAGCAGAGAGGTTTGCAAGGGGGATAGAGGTGTAGTGATAAGGCTGTGTATGAGGGTATTGTTACAGGAACAGCAGAGAGAGTTGCAAGGGGGATAGAGGTGTATTAATAAGGCTGTGTGTAAGGGTATTGTTACAGGATCAGCAGAGATGGTTACAAGGGGGATAGGGGTGTATTGATAAGCTGTGTGTGAGGGTATTGTTACAGGAACAGCAGAGAGGGTTGCAAGGGGGATAGAGGTGTATTGATAAGGCTGTATCTGGGGGTATTGTTACAGGAACAGCAGAGAGGGTTGCAAAGGGGATAGAGGTGTATTAATAAGGCTGTGTGTGAGGGTATTGTTACAGGAAAAGCAGAGAGGGTTACATGGGGGATAGGGGTGTATTGATAAGGCTGTGTGTGAGGGTATTGTTACAGGAACAGCAGAGAGGGTTGCAAGGGGAATAGAGGTGTATTAATAAGGCTGTGTATGAGGCTATAGTTACAGGAACAGCAGAGAGGGTTACAAGGGGGATAGAAGTGTATTAATAAGGCTGTGTGTGAGGGTATTGTTACAGGAACAGCAGAGAGGGTTACAAGGGGTATAGAGGTGTATTGTTAAGGCTGTGTATGAGAGCATTGTTACAGGAACAGCAGAGAGGTTTGCAAGGGGGATAGAGGTGTAGTGATAAGGCTGTGTATGAGGGTATTGTTACAGGAACAGCAGAGAGAGTTGCAAGGGGGATAGAGATGTATTAATAAGGCTGTGTGTAAGGGTATTGTTACAGGAACAGCAGATATGGTTACAAGGGGGATAGGGGTGTATTGATAAGCTGTGTGTGAGGGTATTGTTACAGGAACAGCAGAGAGGGTTGCAAGGGGGATAGAGGTGTATTGATAAGGCTGTGTCTGAGGGTATTGTTACAGGAACAGCAGAGAGGGTTGCAAAGGGGATAGAGGTGTATTAATAAGGCTGTGTGCGAGGGTATTGTTACAGGAAAAGCAGAGAGGGTTACATGGGGGATAGGGGTGTATTGATAAGGCTGTGTGTGAGGGTATTGTTACAGGAACAGCAGAGAGGGTTGCAAGGGGGATAGAGGTTTATTAATAAGGCTGTGTGTGAGGGTATTGTTACAGGAAAAGCAGAGTGGGTTACATGGGGGAAAGGGGTGTATTGATAAGGCTGTGTGTGAGGGTATTGTTACAGGAACAGCAGAGAGGGTTGCAAGGGGGATAGAGGTGTATTGATAAGGCTGTGTATGAGAGCATTGTTACAGGAACAGCAGAGAGGGTTGCAAGGGGGATAGAGGTGTATTAATAAGGTTGTGTGTGAGGGTATTGTTACAGGAACAGCAGAGAGGGTTACAAGGGGGATAGAGGTGTATTGATAAGGCTGTGTGTGAGGGTATTGTTACAGGAGCAGTAGAGAGGGTTGCAATGGGGATAGAAGTGTATTTATAAGGCTGTGCGTGAGGGTATTGTTACAGGAACAGCATAGAGGGTTGCAAGAGGGATAGAGGTGTATTGATAAGGCTGTGTGTGAGGGTATTGTTACAGGAACAGCAGAAAGGGTTACAAGGGGGATATAGGTGTATTAATAAGGCTGTGTGTGAGGGTATTGTTACAGGAACAGCAGAGAGGGTTACAAGGGGGATAGAGGTGTATTGATAAGGCTCTGTGTGAGGGTATTGTTACAGGAACAGCAGAGAGGGTTGCAAGGGGGATAGAGGTGTATTCATAAGGCTGTGTGTGAGGGTATTGTTACAGGAACAGCAGAGAGGGTTGCAAGGGGGATAGAGGTGTATTGATAAGGCTGTGTGTGAGAGCATTGTTACAGGAAAAGCAGAGAGGGTTGCAAGGGGGATAGAGGTGTAGTGATAAGGCTGTGTGTGAGGGTATTGTTACAGGAACCACAGAGAGGGCTGCAAGGGGGATAGAGGTGTATTAATAAGGCTGTGTGTGAGAGCATTGTTACAGGAACAGCATAGAGGGTTGCAAGGGAGATAGAGGTGTAGTGATAAGGCTGTGTGTGAGGGTATTGTTACAGGAACAGCAGGGATGGTTGCAAGGTGGATAGAGGTGTATTAATAAGGCTGTGTGAGAGAGCATTGTTACAGGAACAGCATAGAGGGTTGCAAGGGGGATAGAGGTGTAGTGATAAGGCTGTGTGTGAGGGTATTGTTACAGAAACAGCAGAGAGGGTTGCAAGGGGGATATAGGTGTATTAATAAGGCTGTGTGTGAGAGCATTGTCACAGGAACAACATAGAGGGTTGCAAGGGGGATAGAGGTGTAGTGATAAGGCTGTGTGTGAGGGTACTGTTACAGGAACAGCAGAGAGGATTACAAGGGGGATAGAGATGTATTAATAAGGCTGTGTGTGAGAGTATTATAGCAGGAACAGCAGAGAGGGTTACAAGGGGGATAGAGGTGTATTGATAAGGCTGTGTGTGAGGATATTGTTACAGGAGCAGTAGAGAGGGTTGCAATGGGGATAGAAGTGTATTTATAAGGCTGTGCGTGAGGGTATTGTTACAGGAACAGCATAGAGGGTTGCAAGAGGGATAGAGGTGTATTGATAAGGCTGTGTGTGAGGGCATTGTTACAGGAACAGCAGAGAGGGTTACAAGGGGGATATAGGTGTATTAATAAGGCTGTGTGTGAGGGTATTGTTACAGGAACAGCAGAGAGGGTTACAAGGGGGATAGAGGTGTATTGATAAGGCTCTGTGTGAGGGTATTGTTACAGGAACAGCAGAGAGGGTTGCAAGGGGGATAGAGGTGTATTGATAAGGCTGTGTGTGAGGGTATTGTTACAGGAACAGCAGAGAGGGTTGCAAGGGGGATAGAGGTGTATTGATAAGGCTGTGTGTGAGAGCATTGTTACAGGAAAAGCAGAGAGGGTTACAAGGGGATAGAGGTGTATTGATAAGGCTGTGTGTGAGGGTATTGTTACAGGAACCACAGAGAGGGCTGCAAGGGGGATAGAGGTGTATTAATAAGGCTGTGTGTGAGAGCATTGTTACAGGAACAGCATAGAGGGTTGCAAGGGGGATAGAGGTGTAGTGATAAGGCTGTGTGTGAGGGTATTGTTACAGGAACAGCAGAGAGGGTTGCAAGGGGGATAGAGGTGTATTAATAAGGCTGTGTGAGAGAGCATTGTTTCAGGAACAGCATAGAGGGTTGCAAGGGGGATAGAGGTGTAGTGATAAGGCTGTGTGTGAGGGTATTGTTACAGAAACAGCAGAGAGGGTTGCAAGGGGGATATATGTGTATTAATAAGGCTGTGTGTGAGAGCATTGTCACAGGAACAGCATAGAGGGTTGCAAGGGGGATAGAGGTGTAGTGATAAGGCTGTGTGTGAGGGTACTGTTACAGGAACAGCAGAGAGGGTTACAAGGGGGATAGAGGTGTATTAATAAGGCTGTGTGTGAGAGTATTATAGCAGGAACAGCAGAGAGGGTTACAAGGGGGATAGAGGTGTATTGATATGGCTGTGTGTGAGGGTATTGAGGGTTGCAAGGGGGATAGAGGTGTATTAATAAGGCTGTGTGAGAGAGCATTGTTACAGGAACAGCAGAGAGGGTTGCAAGAGGGATAGAGGTGTATTGATAAGGCTGTGTGTGAGGGTATTGTTACAGGAACAGCAGAGAGTGTTGCAAGGGGGATAGAGGTGTATTGATAAGGCTGTGTGTGAGGGTATTGTTACAGGAACAGCAGAGAGGGTTACAAGGGGGATAGAGGTGTATTGCTAAGGCTGTGTGTGAAGGTATTGTTACAGGAACAGCAGAGAGGGTTGCAAGGGGGATAGAGGTGTAGTGATAAGGCTGTGTGTGAGGGTATTGTTACAGGAACAGCAGAGAGGGTTACAAGGGAGATAGAGGTGTAGTGATAAAGCTGTGTGTGAGGGTACTGTTACAGGAACAGTAGAGAGGGTTGCAAGGGGGATAGAGGTGTATTAATAAGGCTGTGTGTGAGAGCATTGTTACATAAACAGTAGAGAGGGTTACAAGGGGGATAGAGGTGTATTGATAAGGCTGTGTGTGAGGGTATTGTTACAGGAACAGCAGAGAGGGTTACAAGGGGATAGAGGTGTATTGATAAGGCTGTGTGTGAGAGTATTGTTACAGGAACAGCAGAGAGGGTTACAAGAGGGATAGAGGTTTATTGATAACGCTGTGTGTGAGGTCATTGTTACAGGAACAGCAGAGAGGTTTAGAAGGGGGATAGAGGTCTATTGATAAGGCTGTGTGTGAGAATATTGTTATAGGAACAGCAGAGAGGGTTGCAAGAGGGATAGAGGTGTATTGATAAGGCTGTGTGTGAGAGCATTGTTACAGGAACAGCAGAGAGAGAGCATTGTTACAGGAACAGCAGAGAGGGTTGTAAGGGGGATAGAGGTGTATTGATAAGGCTGTGTGTGAGAATATTGTTACAGGAACAGCAGAGAGGGTTGCAAGAGGGATAGAGGTGTATTGATAAGGCTGTGTGTGAGAGCATTGTTACAGGAACAGCAGAGAGGGTTACAAGGGAGATAGAGGTGTAGTGATAAGGCTGTGTGTGAGGGTATTGTTACAGGAACAGCAGAGAGGGTTGCAAGGGGGATAGAGGTGTATTAATAAGGCTGTGTGTGAGAGCATTGTTACAGAAACAGTAGAGAGGGTTACAAGGGGGATAGAGGTGTATTGATAAGGCTGTGTGTGAGGGTATTGTTACAGGAACAGCAGAGAGGGTTACAAGGGGGATAGAGGTGTATTGATAAGGCTGTGTTGGAGGTCATTGTTACAGGAACAGCGGAGAGGTTTAGAAGGGGGATAGAGGTCTATTGATAAGGCTGTGTGTGAGAACATTGTTACAGGAACAGCAGAGAGGGTTGCAAGAGGGATAGATATGTATTGATAAGGCTGTGTGTGAGAGCATTGTTACAGGAACAGCAGAGAGGGTTGCAAGGGGGATAGAGGTGTATTGAAAAGGCTGTGTGTGAGAATATTATAACAGGAACAGCAGAGAGGGTTGCAAGAGGGATAGAGGTGTATTGATAAGGCTGTGTGTGAGAGCATTGTTACAGGAACAGTAGAGAGGGTTGCAAGGGGGATAGAGGTGTATTGATAAGGCTCTGTGTGAGGGTATTGTTACAGGAACAGCAGATAGGGTTGCAAGGGGAATAGAGGTGTATTGATAAGGCTGTGTGTGAGGGTATTGTTACAGGAACAGCAGAGAGGGTTGCAAGGGGGATAGATGTGTATTGATAAGGCTCTGTGTGAGGGTATTGTTACAGGAACAGCAGAGAGGGTTGCAAGGGGGATAGAAGTGTATTGATAAGGCTGTGTGTGAGTGTATTGTTACAGGAACAGCAGATAGGGTTGCAAGGGGAATAGAGGTGTATTGATAAGGCTGTGTGTGAGGGTATTGTTACAGGAACAGCAGAGAGGGTTGCAAGGGGGATAGATGTGTATTAATAAGGCTGTGTATGAGAGCATTGTTACAGGAACAGCAGAGAGGGTTGCAAGGGGGATAGAGGTGTAGTGATAAGGCTCTGTGTGAGGGTATTGTTACAGGAACAGCAGAGAGGTTTACAAGGGGGATAGAGGTGTATTAATAAGGCTGTGTGTGAGGTCATTGTTACAGGAACAGCAGAGAGGTTTGCAAGGGGGATAGAGGTGTATTAATAAGGCTGTGTGTGTGGGTATTGTTACAGGAACAGCAGAGAGGGTTGCAAGGGGGATAGAGGTGCATTGATAAGGCTGTGTATGCTGTGTGTGTGGGTATTGTTACAGGAACAGCAGGGAGGGTTACAAGGGGGATAGAGGTGTATTAATAAAGCTGTGTGTGTGGGTATTGTTACAGGAACAGCAGGGATGGTTGCAAGGGGGATAGAGGTGTATTGATAAGGCTGTGTATGAAAACATTGTTACAGGAACAGCAGGGAGGGTTGCAAGGGGGATAGAGGTGTAGTGATAAGGCTCTGTGTGAGGGTATTGTTACAGGAACAGCAGAGAGGGTTACAAGGGGGATAGAGGTGTATTGATAAGGCTCTGTGTGAGGGTATTGTTACAGGAACAGCAGAGAGGTTTGCAAGGGGGATAGAGGTGTAGTGATAAGGCTGTGTGTGAGGGTGTTGTTACAGGAACAGCAGAGAGGGTTACAAGGGGGATAGAGGTGTATTGATAAGGCGGGTGTGTGAGAGCATTGTTACAGGAACAGCAGAGAGGGTTGCAAGGGGGATAGAGGTGTATTGATAAGGCTCTGTGTGAGGGTATTGTTACAGGAACAGCAGATAGGGTTGCAAGGGGAATAGAGGTGTATTGATAAGGCTGTGTGTGAGGGTATTGTTACAGGAACAGCAGAGAGGGTTGCAAGGGGGATAGATGTGTATTGATAAGGCTCTGTGTGAGGATATTGTTACAGGAACAGCAGAGAGGGTTGCAAGGGGGATAGAGGTGTATTGATAAGGCTGTGTGTGAGTGTATTGTTACAGGAACAGCAGAGAGGGTTGCAAGGGGATAGAGGTGTATTAATAAGGCTGTGTGTGAGGGTATTGTTACAGGAACAGCAGAGAGAGTTACAAGGGGGATAGAGGTGTATTAATAAGGCTGTGTGTGAGGGTATTGTTACAGCAACAGCAGAGAGGGTTACAAGGGGGGTAGAGGTGTATTAATAAGGCTGTGTGTGAGAGCATTGTTACAGGAACTGCAGAGAAGGTTACAAGGGGGATACAGGTGTATTAATAAAGCTGTGTATGAGGGTATTGTTACAGGAACAGCAGAGAGGGTTGCAAGGGGGATAGAGGTGTATTGATAAGACTGTTTGTGAGGGTATTGTTACAGGAACAGTAGAGAGGGTTGCAATGGGATAGAGGTGTATTGATAAGGCTCTGTGTGAGGGTATTGTTACAGGAACAGCAGAGAGGTTTACAAGGGGGATAGAGGTGTATTAATAAGGCTGTGTGTGAGGTCATTGTTACAGGAACAGCAGAGAGGTTTGCAAGGGGGATAGAGGTGTATTAATAAGGCTGTGTGTGTGGGTATTGTTACAGGAACAGCAGAGAGGGTTGCAAGGGGGATAGAGGTGCATTGATAAGGCTGTGTATGCTGTGTGTGTGGGTATTGTTACAGGAACAGCAGGGAGGGTTACAAGGGGGATAGAGGTGTATTAATAATGCTGTGTGTGTGGGTATTGTTACAGGAACAGCAGGGATGGTTGCAAGGGGGATAGAGGTGTATTGATAAGGCTGTGTATGAAAACATTGTTACAGCAACAGCAGGGAGGGTTACAAGGGGGATAGAGGTGTATTAATAATGCTGTGTGTGTGGGTATTGTTACAGGAACAGCAGGGATGGTTGCAAGGGGGATAGAGGTGTATTGATAAGGCTGTGTATGAAAACATTGTTACAGCAACAGCAGGGAGGGTTGCAAGGGGATTAGAGGTGTAGTGATAAGGCTCTGTGTGAGGGTATTGTTACAGGAACAGCAGAGAGGGTTACAAGTGGGATAGAGGTGTATTGATAAGGCTCTGTGTGAGGGTATTGTTACAGGAACAGCAGAGAGGTTTGCAAGGGGGATAGAGGTGTAGTGATAAGGCTGTGTGTGAGGGTGTTGTTACAGGAACAGCAGAGAGGGTTACAAGGGGGATAGAGGTTTATTGATAAGGCTGTGTGTGAGAGCATTGTTACAGGAACAGCAGAGAGGGTTGCAAGGGGGATATAGGTGTATTGATAAGGCTGTGTGTGAGGGTATTGTTACAGGAACAGCAGAGAGGGTTTCAAGGGGGGTAGAGGTTTATTGATAAGGCTGTGTGTGAGAGCATTGTTACAGGAACAGCAGAGAGGGTTGCAAGGGGGATAGAGGTGTATTGATAAGGCTGTATATGAGAGCATTGTTACAGGAACAGCAGAGAGGGTTACAAGGGGGATAGAGGTGTATTGATAAGGCTCTGTGTGAGGGTATTGTTACAGGAACAGCAGAGAGGGTTACAAGGGGGATAGAGGTGTATTGATAAGGCTATGTGTGAGGGTATTGTTACAGGAACAGCAGAGAGGGTTACAAGGGGGATAGAGGTGTAGTGATAAGGCTGTGTGTGAGGGTGTTGTTACAGGAACAGCAGAGAGGGTTACAAGGGGGATAGAGGTTTATTGATAAGGCTGTGTGTGAGAGCATTGTTACAGGAACAGCAGAGAGGGTTGCAAGGGGGGTAGAGGTGTATTGATAAGGCTGTGTGTGAGGGTATTGTTACAGGAACAGCAGAGAGGGTTGCAAGGGGGATATATGTGTATTGATAAGGATGTGTGTGAGGGTTTTGTTACAGGAACAGCAGAGAGGGTTACAAGGGGGATAGAGGTGTATCAATAATGCTGTGTGTGTGGGTATTGTTACAGGAACAGCAGGGATGTTTGCAAGGGGGATAGAGGTGTATTGATAAGGATGTGTTTGAAAGCATTGTTACAGGAACAGCAGGGAGGGTTGCAAGTTGGATAGAGGTGTAGTGATAAGGCTGTGTGTGAGGGTATTGTTACAGGAACAGCAGAGAGAGTTACAAGGGGAATAGAGGTGTAGTGATAAGGCTGTGTGTGAGGGTATTGTTACAGGAACAGCAGAGAGAGTTACAAGGGGGGTAGAGGTGTATTAATAAGGCTGTGTGTGAGGGTATTGTTACAGGAACAGCAGAGAGAGTTGCAAGGGTGATAGAGGTGTATTACAGTATTAATAAGGCTGTGTGTGAGAGCATTGTTACAGGAACTGCAGAGAGGGTTACAAGGGGGATAGAGGTGTATTAATAAAGCTGTGTATGAGGGTATTGTTACAGGAACAGCAGAGAGGGTTGCCAGGGGGATAGAGGTGTATTGATAAGGCTGTGAGTGAGGGTATTGTTACAGGAACAGCAGAGAGGGTTGCAAGGGAGATAGAGGTGTATTGATAAGGCTCTGTGTGAGGGTATTGTTACAGGAACAGCAGAGAGGGTTGCAAGGGGGATAGAGGTGTAGTGATAAGGCTGTGTGTGAGGGTGTTGTTACAGGAACAGCAGAGAGGGTTACAAGGGGGATAGAGGTTTATTGATAAGGCTGTGTGTGAGAGCATTGTTACAGGAATAGCAGAGAGGGTTGCAAGGGGGATAGAGGTGTAGTGATAAGGCTGTGTGTGAGGGTGTTGTTACAGGAACAGCAGAGAGGGTTACAAGGGGGATAGAGGTTTATTGATAAGGCTGTGTGTGAGAGCATTGTTACAGGAACAGCAGAGAGGGTTGCAAGGGGGATATAGGTGTATTGATAAGGCTGTGTGTGAGGGTATTGTTACAGGAACAGCAGAGAGGGTTACAAGGGGGATAGAGGTTTATTGATAAGGCTGTGTGTGAGAGCATTGTTAAAGGAACAGCAGAGAGGGTTGCAAGGGGGATAGAGGTGTATTGATAAGGCTGTGTATGAGAGCATTGTTACAGGAACAGCAGAGAGGGTTACAAAGGGGATAGAGGTGTATTGATAAGGCTCAGTGTGAGGGTATTGTTACAGGAACAGCAGAGAGGGTTACAAGGGGGATAGAGGTGTATTGATAAGGCTATGTGTGAGGGTATTGTTACAGGAACAGCAGAGAGGGTTACAAGGGGGATAGAGGTGTAGTGATAAGGCTGTGTGTGAGGGTGTTGTTACAGGAACAGCAGAGAGGGTTACAAGGGGGATAGAGGTTTATTGATAAGGCTGTGTGTGAGAGCATTGTTACAGGAACAGCAGAGAGGGTTGCAAGGGGGGTAGAGGTGTATTGATAAGGCTGTGTGTGAGGGTATTGTTACAGGAACCGCAGAGAGGGTTGCAAGGGGGATATATGTGTATTGATAAGGATGTGTGTGAGGGTTTTGTTACAGGAACAGCAGAGAGGGTTACAAGGGGGATAGAGGTGTATTAATAATGCTGTGTGTGGGTATTGTTACAGGAACAGCAGGGATGGTTGCAAGGGGGATAGAGGTGTATTGATAAGGATGTGTATGAAAGCATTGTTACAGGAACAGCAGGGAGGGTTGCAAGTTGGATAGAGGTGTATGGATAAGGCTGTGTGTGAGGGTATTGTTACAGGAACAGCAGAGAGAGTTACAAGGGGGATAGAGGTGTAGTGATAAGGCTGTGTGTGAGGGTATTGTTACAGGAACAGCAGAGAGAGTTACAAGGGGGGTAGAGGTGTATTAATAAGGCTGTGTGTGAGGGTATTGTTACAGGAACAGCAGAGAGAGTTGCAAGGGTGATAGAGGTGTATTACAGTATTAATAAGGCTGTGTGTGAGAGCATTGTTACAGGAACTGCAGAGAGGGTTACAAGGGGGATAGAGGTGTAGTGATAAGGCTGTGTGTCAGGGTGTTGTTACAGGAACAGCAGAGAGGGTTACAAGGGGGATAGAGGTTTATTGATAAGGCTGTGTGTGAGAGCATTGTTACAGGAACAGCAGAGAGGGTTGCAAGGGGGGTAGAGGTGTATTGATAAGGCTGTGTGTGAGGGTATTGTTACAGGAACAGCAGAGAGGGTTGCAAGGGGGATATATGTGTATTGATAAGGATGTGTGTGAGGGTTTTGTTACAGGAACAGCAGAGAGGGTTACAAGGGGGATAGAGGTGTATTAATAATGCTGTGTGTGTGGGTATTGTTACAGGAACAGCAGGGATGGTTGCAAGGGGGATAGAGGTGTATTGATAAGGATGTGTATGAAAGCATTGTTACAGGAACAGCAGGGAGGGTTGCAAGTTGGATAGAGGTGTATGGATAAGGCTGTGTGTGAGGGTATTGTTACAGGAACAGCAGAGAGAGTTACAAGGGGGGTAGAGGTGTATTAATAAGGCTGTGTGTGAGGGTATTGTTACAGGAACAGCAGAGAGAGTTGCAAGGGTGATAGAGGTGTATTACAGTATTAATAAGGCTGTGTGTGAGAGCATTGTTACAGGAACTGCAGAGAGGGTTACAAGGGGGATAGAGGTGTATTAATAAGGCTGTGTGTGAGGGTATTGTTACAGGAACAGCAGAGAGGGTTGCCAGGGGGATAGAGGTGTATTGATAAGGCTGTGAGTGAGGGTATTGTTACAGGAACAGCAGAGAGGGTTGCAAGGGAGATAGAAGTGTATTGATAAGGCTCTGTGTGAGGGTATTGTTACAGGAACAGCAGAGAGGGTTGCAAGGGGGATAGAGGTGTAGTGATAAGGCTGTGTGTGAGGGTGTTGTTACAGGAACAGCAAAGAGGGTTACAAGGGGGATAGAGGTTTATTGATAAGGCTGTGTGTGACAGCATTGTTACAGGAATAGCAGAGAGGGTTGCAAGGGGGATAGAGGTGTAGTGATAAGGCTGTGTGTGAGGGTGTTGTTACAGGAACAGGAGAGAGGGTTACAAGGGGGATAGAGGTTTATTGATAAGGCTGTGTGTGAGAGCATTGTTACAGGAACAGCAGAGAGGGTTGCAAGGGGGATAGAGGTGTATTGATAAGGCTGTGTATGAGAGCATTGTTACAGGAACAGTAGAGAGGGTTACAAATGGGATAGAGGTGTATTGATAAGGCTCTGTGTGAGGGTATTGTTACAGGAACAGCAGAGAGGGTTACATGGGGGATAGAGGTGTATTGATAAGGCTATGTGTGAGGGTATTGTTACAGGAACAGCAGACAGGTTTGCAAGGGGGATAGAGGTGTAGTGATAAGGCTGTGTGTGAGGGTGTTGTTACAGGAACAGCAGAGAGGGTTACAAGGGGGATAGAGGTTTATTGATAAGGCTGTGTGTGAGAGCATTGTTACAGGAACAGCAGAGAGGGTTGCAAGGGGGATAAAGGTGTATTGATAAGGCTGTGTGTGAGGGTATTGTTACAGGAACAGTAGAGAGGGTTACAAGGGGGATAGAGGTGTATTAATAATGCTGTGTGTGTGGGTATTGTTACAGGAACAGCAGGGATGGTTGCAAGGGGGATAGAGGTGTATTGATAAGGCTGTGTATGAAAGCATTGTTACAGGAACAGCAGGGAGGGTTGGGTTGCAAGGGGGATAGAGGTGTAGTGATAAGGCTGTGTATGAGGGTATTGTTACAGGAACAGCAGAGAGAGTTACAAGGGGGATAGAGGTGTATTAATAAGGCTGTGTGTGAGGGTATTGTTACAGGAACAGCAGAGAGGGTTACAAGGGGGGTAGAGGTGTATTAATAAGGCTGTGTGTGAGGGTATTGTTACAGGAACAGCAGAGAGAGTTGCAAGGGTGATAGAGGTGTATTACAGTATTAATAAGGCTGTGTGTGAGAGCATTGTTACAGGAACTGCAGAGAGGGTTACAAGGGGCATAGAGGTGTATTAATAAAGCTGTGTATGAGGGTATTGTTACAGGAACAGCAGAGAGGGTTGCCAGGGGGATAGAGGTGTATTGATAAGGCTGTGTGTGAGGGTATTGTTACAGGAACAGCAGAGAGGGTGTCAAGGGGGATATTGGTGTATTGATAAGGCTGTGTGTGAGAGCATTGTTACAGGAACAGCAGAGAGGGTTGCAAGGGGATAGAGGTGTATTGATAAGGCTGTGTGTGAGGGTATTGTTACAGGAACAGCAGAGAGGGTGTCAAGGGGGATATTGGTGTATTGATAAGGCTGTGTGTGAGAGCATTGTTACAGGAACAGCAGAGAGGGTTGCAAGGGGATAGAGGTGTATTGATAAGGCTGTGTGTGAGGGTATTGTTACAGGAACAGCAGAGAGGGTTACAAGGGGGATATAGGTGTATTGATAAGGCTGTGTGTGAGGGTATTGTTACAGGAACAGCAAAGAGGGTTGCAAGGGGGATAGAGGTGTATTAATAAGGATGTGTGTGTGGGTATTGTTACAGGAACAGCAGAGAAGGTGTCAAGGGGGATAGAGGTGTATTGATAAGGCTGTGTATGAAAGTATTGTTACAGGAACAGCAGGGAGGGTTGCAAGGGGGATAGAGGTGTAGTTATAAGGCTGAGTGTGAGGGTAGTGTTACAGGAACAGCTGAGAGAGTTACAAGGGGGATAGAGGTGTAGTGATAAGGCTGTGTGTGAGAGCATTGTTAGAGGAACAGCAGAGAGGGTTACAAGGGGGATAGATGTGTATTGATAAGGCTGTGTGTGAGGGTATTGTTACAGGAACAGCATAGAGGGTTACAAGGGGGATAGAGGTGTATTAATAAGGATGTGTGTGTGGGTATTGTTACAGGAACAGCAGAGAAGGTGTCAAGGGGGATAGAGGTGTATTGATAAGGCTGTGTATGAAAGTATTGTTACAGGAACAGCAGGGAGGGTTGCAAGGGGGATAGAGGTGTAGTGATAAGGCTGTTTGTGAGGGTATTGTTACAGGAACAGCAGAGAGAGTTACAAGGGGGATAGAGATGTATTAATAAGGCTGTGTGTGTGGGTATTGTTACAGGAACAGCAGAGAGGGTTGCAAGGGGGATAGAGGTGTATTGATAAGGCTGTGTATGCTGTGTGTGTGGGTATTGTTACAGGAACAGCAGGGAGGGTTTCAAGGGGGATATAGGTGTAGTTTTAAGGCTGTGTGTTAGGGTAGTGTTACAGGAACAGCAGAGAGAGTTACAAGGGGGATAGAGGTGTAGTGATAAGGCTGTGTGTGAGAGCATTGTTAGAGGAACAGCAGAGAGTGTTACAAGGGGATATAGGTGTATTGATAAGGCTGTGTATGAGGGTATTGTTACAGGAACAGCAGAGAGGGTTACAAGGGGGATAGAGGTGTATTAATAAGGCTGTGTGTGTGGGTATTGTTAAAGGAACAGCAGAGAGGGTTGCAAGGGGGATATAGGTGTATTGATAAGGCTGTGTATGCTGTGTGTGTGGGTATTGTTACAGGAACAGCAGGGCGGGTTGCAAGGGGGATAGAGGTGTAGTTATAAGGCTGTGTGTGAGGGTAGTGTTACAGGAACAGCTGAGAGAGTTACAAGGGGGATAGAGGTGTAGTGATAAGGCTGTGTGTGAGAGCATTGTTAGAGGAACAGCAGAGAGGGTTACAAGGGGGATAGAGGTGTATTGATAAGGCTGTGTGTGAGGGTATTGTTACAGGAACAGCAGAGAGGGTTGCAAGGGGGATAGAGGTGTAGTGATAAGGCTGTGTGTGAGGGTGTTGTTACAGGAACAGCAGAGAGGGTTACAAGGGGGATAGAGGTTTATTGATAAGGCTGTGTGTGAGAGCATTGTTACAGGAATAGCAGAGAGGGTTGCAAGGGGGATAGAGGTGTAGTGATAAGGCTGTGTGTGAGGGTGTTGTTACAGGAACAGGAGAGAGGGTTACAAGGGGGATAGAGGTTTATTGATAAGGCTGTGTGTGAGAGCATTGTTACAGGAACAGCAGAGAGGGTTGCAAGGGGGATAGAGGTGTATTGATAAGGCTGTGTATGAGAGCATTGTTACAGGAACAGCAGAGAGGGTTACAAAGGGGATAGAGGTGTATTGATAAGGCTCTGTGTGAGGGTATTGTTACAGGAACAGCAGAGAGGGTTACATGGGGGATAGAGGTGTATTGATAAGGCTATGTGTGAGGGTATTGTTACAGGAACAGCAGAGAGGTTTGCAAGGGGGATAGAGGTGTAGTGATAAGGCTGTGTGTGAGGGTGTTGTTACAGGAACAGCAGAGAGGGTTACAAGGGGGATAGAGGTTTATTGATAAGGCTGTGTGTGAGAGCATTGTTACAGGAACAGCAGAGAGGGTTGCAAGGGGGATAGAGGTGTAGTTATAAGGCTGTGTGTGAGGGTGTTGTTACAGGAACAGCAGAGAGGGTTACAAGGGGGATAGAGGTTTATTGATAAGGCTGTGTGTGAGAGCATTGTTACAGGAACAGCAGAGAGGGTTGCAAGGGGGGTAGAGGTGTATTGATCAGGCTGTGTGTGAGGGTATTGTTACAGGAACAGCAGAGAGGGTTGCAAGGGGGATAAAGGTGTATTGATAAGGCTGTGTGTGAGGGTATTATTACAGGAACAGTAGAGAGGGTTACAAGGGGGATAGAGGTGTATTAATAATGCTGTTTGTGTGGGTATTGTTACAGGAACAGCAGGGATGGTTGCAAGGGGGATAGAGGTGTATTGATAAGGCTGTGTATGAAAGCATTGTTACAGGAACAGCAGGGAGGGTTGGGTTGCAAGGGGGATAGAGGTGTAGTGATAAGGCTGTGTGTGAGGGTATTGTTACAGGAACAGCAGAGAGAGTTACAAGGGGGATAGAGGTGTATTAATAATGCTGTGTGTGAGGGTATTGTTACAGGAACAGCAGAGAGGGTTACAAGGGGGGTAGAGGTGTATTAATAAGGCTGTGTGTGAGGGTATTGTTACAGGAACAGCAGAGAGAGTTGCAAGGGTGATAGAGGTGTATTACAGTATTAATAAGGCTGTGTGTGAGAGCATTGTTACAGGAACTGCAGAGAGGTTTACAAGGGGGATAGAGGTGTATTAATAAAGCTGTGTATGAGGGTATTGTTACAGGAACAGCAGAGAGGGTTGCCAGGGGGATAGAGGTGTATTGATAAGGCTGTGTGTGAGGGTATTGTTACAGGAACAGCAGAGAGGGTGTCAAGGGGGATAGAGGTGTATTGATAAGGCTGTGTGTGAGAGCATTGTTACAGGAACAGCAGAGAGGGTTGCAAGGGGATAGAGGTGTATTGATAAGGCTGTGTGTGAGGGTATTGTTACAGGAACAGCAGAGAGGGTTACAAGGGGGATATAGGTGTATTGATAAGGCTGTGTGTGAGGGTATTGTTACAGGAACAGAAGAGAGGGTTACAAGGGGGATAGAGGTGTATTAATAATGCTGTGTGTGTGGGTATTGTTACAGGAACAGCAGGGAGGTTTGCAAGGGGGATAGAGGTGTAGTTATAAGGCTGTGTGTGAGGGTAGTGTTACAGGAACAGCAGAGAGAGTTACAAGGGGGATAGAGGTGTAGTGATAAGGCTGTGTGTGAGAGCATTGTTAGAGGAACAGCAGAGAGTGTTACAAGGGGATATAGGTGTATTGATAAGGCTGTGTATGAGGGTATTGTTACAGGAACAGTAGAGAGGGTTACAAGGGGGATAGAGGTGTATTAATAAGGCTGTGTGTGTGGGTATTGTTACAGGAACAGCAGAGAGGGTTGCAAGGGGGATATAGGTGTATTGATAAGGCTGTGTATGCTGTGTGTGTGGGTATTGTTACAGGAACAGCAGGGAGGGTTGCAAGGGGGATAGAGGTGTAGTTATAAGGCTGTGTGTGAGGGTAGTGTTACAGGAACAGCTGAGAGAGTTACAAGGGGGATAGAGGTGTAGTGATAAGGCTGTGTGTGAGAGCATTGTTAGAGGAACAGAAGAGAGGGTTACAAGGGGGATAGAGGTGTATTAATAAAGCTGTGTATGAGGGTATTGTTACAGGAACAGCAGAGAGGGTTACAAGGTGGATAGAGGTGTATTAATAAGGCTGTGTGTGTGGGTATTGTTACAGGAACAGCAGAGAGGGTGTCAAGGGGGATAGAGGTGTATTGATAAGGCTGTGTATGAAAGCATTGTTACAGGAACAGCAGGGAGGGTTGCAAGGGGGATAGAGGTGTAGTGATAAGGCAGACAGTGGAGGGCAGCATAGCCCAGAACGAACATAAGAATTAAGGCCCTTAGGAGTGAGCTCCTGTGAAGTGGCAACAATGTTGCATTTTTGTGGGTGGGTACAGGGCTCACCTTTAAGAAGCCAAGCTACAGGCCCCAAACCCTCTTTCCAGCTTGTCTTCACAGCTTGCAGGATCTGTCATGCTGTCTGTTACCAGTTTGCTGCAGCATGGATTGTTCAGCCACAGATCCTGTGAGAGTGGGGGAGTTGGAAGAATTTATGATCGACTTTGAAGCTGAGGAAGATGTTGTGCCATGTTAACCCCAGGACCCGGTGAGTCGCTCCCCGGTTTTTCCTCCTATTTGTATCCTGTGGGCCCGGGGTCCCCCCCCCTCCCTCTTGGCCTCTTTATCTGCCCGCTTGATAATGTAGTCCCTGCTTTGTCTCCCTGTCCCCCTCCCATTTAGCCATGTGGGGGCTGTGTCTGGGGTTATTTTCCCAGCATCGCGAATGCTGCCCCTAAGGTGTCGGTGGTGGGCCTAGTGGGAGCATTCCCTTACCTTCTCCGTTTTCCACAACGCGCGCTCCTCCAGTCCTTAGCGGTTCGGTCGGGCGGTAGTTTCCCCTTCGGTAATGGCGGCTTCGGGTCTCCTCATCCGTCTCCGGCTCGTCGGTCTGCGGCGCGGGAACCGTCATCCACCTGGGCGGCCATGTCCGCTTTGGATGACGTCACTTCCGGTGGCCATTTCCAGTGGCGTCGCGTCGGTGACGTCACTTCCGGACTGGCATTCGGGCAGCGGCAGCAATGCGGGTAGTGTCGTCTTCGCCTCCGGGGTGCTCAGGTGAGAGAGGAGTGCCTCGGGGGGGGGGCACAGGGGTACAGCGCTCGCGTGGGGGCATTTTGCGAGTGCTTTAGGGGGCCAAGGCCAAGAAGCCTCGTGGGGGCAATATGTTGGCGCTTTAGGGGACTTAGACCCAGAGCCACGTGGGGACAATTTGCAGGATGGTGAGCACAGATGGGGGGGCAATTTCTGGCGATTATGAGCAGGCCGCAGGCCTGACCGGGGATACGTCAGTGGATATGGATAATTTAGGGCCTCAGTCATTGCCTAGTGAAGCGGGGGGCAAGAGCAAGGCTGCTAGTTAATCACGGCTTAGTAGGAGCCGTGCGGCCTCCTCGGGCAACACATCGTGGGGGCAAGCGTGAGTCACCTGCAGGTGTGCCCCTCAGCGTGGCCTCCCTGGGTGTCACCACTAGGGTTTCTCCCAAAAAGGCCCCTATCACCCCCCCAAGTTATGTCAGGGGGTCCCTGCGAGTGCAATTCAGGTTGTGGGCAGGCAGGTTCAGTTTGCTGAAGCAGTATTGAATGTACATGCGTGCAGTGTGTCTGAGTGTGTGGAGTCTGCTTGTGGCACAAGGCGCAGGAGTTCTAGTCCTGGGGGGTTGATGACATTGTTGATCAGCCTTTGTCCTCTCCCCGTGGTACTCCTCTCTTTCATTTTTCATTACAGAAAATCATGGATTGTGAAAAAGGTAATCCTAGACGCCAACAAGTGGCTAAGGTATATAAAATATTTAATACAACTCAGGGTACAAGGTTTAAAAATACAGTATTGTAAATACAATTTAAAAGCAATTTAAAATGGCATGGATCCACGCTAATTACAATGAGGATAAGAATGTGAAATATATAAGCACTTATAACAATATACACAAGATGAATGTGCAAAAACAGCAATATCACAGGTAGACTGCAAAGTGACTTGGTGCGATACTCCAATGTGCTAAAAAATGAGGTGGTTACAATCAGTAAAATTCAAATAAATTCCAAAAAAATCCAATATATTCAAAAATGTGTCCAGTGTAGAAAAAAAAAAATGTTTCAAGAAAGAAATGTGTGTCAAGAAAAAACAGTCAATGTTGAATAAAAGTCAGTGTTAAAAATACCACAACAGAAGTCCACAGTGAATCCGCTGGGGTGCTCCTATAGGTGTTTATCCAAAGGTATTGGTGAATAAGCAAGTGTTTGTTCAATAATATCCAATAAAAAATGTCCAATAAAAAATAAATGTTATTGGTGGTGCTACCAGCCTGGGTGGGCTGGTACGGTGTGGAAAGGTGCACAATAAGAAAAAGCTCAATATAAACGATTCCAAAAGAAATTAAAGGAAAGACAATTCCAATGGTAAAAACAAATCCAAAAATAAAAATGGATCCAAAAATAAAAGTTAAAATAAGGGACCAAAACCTGTGAAGAGAAAGAAAAAGCGCAATGTGTAGAAAAATCACAATATGTTACTCCAATTAAAATAAGGCTTACCAGTGTTGTCTACGCGTTTCGGCCTTCTCTGGGCCTTTATCAAGACTGGTGTTTGCTACATACTGATGGCCTTTTATAGGGGTTGTTTGGTTACAACCGGAAGTGGTTTGATTTAGCCATTTCCGGTTTGGCGAATTTTTATATAATCTGAATTGTTAATAAAATGAGTCTTAAGGTCTGTTTTCTTGTTGGAATTAATAAATAGGTGATGTTTTATTGTTATCACTTTTTAGGGAGTCTCTGTTTATCGTCTATTTTGTTTCTGTGTATCCTCCATATTTTTATGATGTCACTTCCGGTAACGGATTTTCCTTACGGGCTTGTATAATATATATTATTATGTTAGTTTTAATCAGTTGTCTTTGCTGTCTGTTATGCTGACTCATCCATAATAAATAGCTGCATATTGAATGAGGTTATGTCAGTTATTTCATATATGTTTCTTTTCCGTTTTTACAGTGTTCTGATTGGTCGTGACGTCAGAGCTGTAATCATTAGGCTGAACGTAAAGTAAATTACTGACGTCTAGTTCCGTGTGTCCTTAGAATAATCTTATAAAATAATTCAGTATATGTCAATCATAGTGTGAGTATGAGTATTGTACTTGGTGAATATTATACTGGATATGTCGCTAAAATGTCACAACGTCTTCTATCATCACTGTGTAATCAATGTGGTATATTACTTGAAGGATTTATTTGTGATCAGAATGCTGGTGTGTAAATGGTGCACAGATTATCTCCGAAGAGAGTTGAAACAGAAGTATAATGCAGATTGTTAGTGATCCTGTAGTACTTTCAGTGTTGTGTACTGTGTGCAATTTCTGGACACTATTAGGGGTTGCTTATTGGTATTATTATCATTAATTATGCGATAATGATACAATGCAATAATTTAATAAAGGATATAAATAATACGTAGAATATCTCCAGAGAGAGTTGGAGTAAAAGAGGAATACTACAGATTATTAATAATTATTAATAATTCTGTAGTAATTACAATATTACATACTGTGTATAATTTCTAAACACAGTTAAGGATTGTTTTAATATTATTCACTCTTATTGATCTTTATGATTGTCCTTGCAATAATAGTACAGTGCAATAATTTGATAAAAAATTGTATATGATCTTATAAAAATCATATTTGATAAACGAGAGGGGAATGTTTATTATTGGATTAATGAGGTATTCAGGTCATTAGTATAGTATGTTAATGTCATATAATGACATACTTGAAGTTAATTGCAAATTTGGGACTATAATAGACAAAAGTAAAATTAAAAGAAAAAATAAAAGATAAAAAAATATATAGTATATACGCTTATAGATCAGTTGCTCAGTTGTATTTTATACGGCTTGGGATCTAGTTTAAAGTGCGGTATTCTAAACATGGTAAATATCAATTGATCACCTTTAAGGGGGTATATTTAAGGGATTAGTGTCCTATGTGTTTAATCTCAGAGATATGTTAAAATAGGTGGATGGTTTGATGCCTGCGTCTTGGCGTAATGGAATAATGGGTAAGTGTTAAAATATTGGCTTACCCATTATATAGATGAGTGTCCTATGTGTTTAATCTCAGAGACATAGGGATGAGTGTCCCATGTTTTTAATCTCAGAGATATGTTAAAATAGATGGATTGTAGGTACCTGCGTATCTCTTCGGAGATAATCTGTGCACCATTTACACACCAGCATTCTGATCACAAATAAATCCTTCAAGTAATATACCACACTGATTACACAGTGATGATAGAAGACGTTGTGACATTTTAGCGACATATCCAGTATAATATTCACCAAGTACAATACTCATACTCACACTATGATTGACATATACTGAATTATTTTATAAGATTATTCTAAGGACACACGGAACTAGACGTCAGTAATTTACTTTACGTTCAGCCTAATGATTACAGCTCTGACGTCACGACCAATCAGAACACTGTAAAAACGGAAAAGAAACATATATGAAATAACTGACATAACCTCATTCAATATGCAGCTATTTATTATGGATGAGTCAGCATAACAGACAGCAAAGACAACTGATTAAAACTAACATAATAATATATATTATACAAGCCCGTAAGGAAAATCCGTTACCAGAAGTGACATCATAAAAATATGGAGGATACACAGAAACAAAATAGACGATAAACAGAGACTCCCTAAAAAGTGATAACAATAAAACATCACCTATTTATTAATTCCAACAAGAAAACAGACCTTAAGACTCATTTTATTAACAATTCAGATTATATAAAAATTCGCCAAACCGGAAATGGCTAAATCAAACCACTTCCGGTTGTAACCAAACAACCCCTATAAAAGGCCATCAGTATGTAGCAAACACCAGTCTTGATAAAGGCCCAGAGAAGGCCGAAACGCGTAGACAACACTGGTAAGCCTTATTTTAATTGGAGTAACATATTGTGATTTTTCTACACATTGCGCTTTTTCTTTCTCTTCACAGGTTTTGGTCCCTTATTTTTACTTTTATTTTTGGATCCATTTTTATTTTTGGATTTGTTTTTACCATTGGAATTGTCTTTACTTTAATTTCTTTTGGAATCGTTTATATTGAGCTTTTTCTTATTGTGCACCTTTCCACAACGTACCAGCCCACCCAGGCTGGTAGCACCACCAATAACATTGTTTTATTTTTTATTGGATATTATTGAACAAACACTTGCTTATTCACCAATACCTTTGGATAAACACCTATAGGAGCACCCCAGCGGATTCACTGTGGACTTCTGTTGTGGTATTTTTAACACTGACTTTTATTCAACATTGACTGTTTTTTCTTGACACACATTTCTTTCTTGAAACATTTTTTTTTTCTACACTGGACACATTTTTGAATATATTGGATTTTTTTGGAATTTATTTGAATTTTACTGATTGTAACCACCTCATTTTTTAGCACATTGGAGTATCGCACCAAGTCACTTTGCAGTCTACCTGTGATATTGCTGTTTTTGCACATTCATCTTGTGTATATTGTTATAAGTGCTTATATATTTCACATTCTTATCCTCATTGTAATTAGCGTGGATCCATGCCATTTTAAATTGCTTTTAAATTTTATTTACAATACTGTATTTTTAAACCTTGTACCCTGAGTTGTATTAAATATTTTATATACCTTAGCCACTTGTTGGCGCCTAGGATTACCTTTTTCACATTATTGCATTTAGGTGATAACTAGGTATCACCATCCTGGGCCAATAAGGTCTAGTGGGCGCTGGGATATTCTCTTATTGCTATTGTAAGAAAATCATGGATTCTCAGAATGAGTTAGCGGCCATGCAGTCCGGTGCAGTTGGTATTGAGGAGGAGCGGAGTCGAGAACAGCCGTCAACGTCCTCTGATCCCCTGCCTGTGCAGCGCCCCTCTTAGAGCTGGAGAGCATGGAATCGCAAGAAGTGGTGAATCTCATGGAGCCACAGAATGCTTGGGTGCAAATGCAGTCCAGTCCGGGTGGTCGTGGCAAGGAAGAGTACAGCTGCCCCTCTTGGAACTGGTGAGACCATTTTATCTTTCGGGCATAGGGGCTTTAGTTCATCTTCGGATGATTCTGGGTCTGAGTGAGTGATAGGTCCCAGGGGTCGGAGGCTAAAGGGCAGATGGGAATGTATAAGATGATGAAGTGGTTAGTCAAGGTGCGTAAGGCCATGGGTCCTCCCCCTCTCCCATGGTTCCTCTTGCTAGAGCCCCGTGTTCCATTGCAGATCCCTGGGACGACAGCTGGGCGTACAACGGCCATGTATGGGGACAAGCACAGGCGGCCCTCTAACTAAGCCTTCTCGAGCATCTGAAGTCCAAAACTGTTAGACGCATTCAAGAGGGTAAATATGTGCATAGGTTTGAACTTTCGGCTACGGTCTATCACCAGGAAGAAATGGCGGTGTTACATTGCTAAACTTCCCGATCGGGCTCTGAATATCCTCAAATAGCAAGATGCCATCTAAACCGCTTGCGAGCGGTTTCGGGAACGGGCATGGCGGGATTATGACGTCGCGTTCGGTGATAGATGGTTGGTAATCCCCTCCTGAATTTGGCGACGTAGATTCGTGGTTAGGGGCATAGTTCGGGCCCGAAAAGCCTTTTTTGCCCGGGCAGGTCTCTGCTGGGTCCCCGGGCAATTGCGCACCTTAGCGCTCTCAACGGCGTCCCACAGGTATTTGCTGCGCAGTTCCAGAATAAACTCTGCCCCAATGGGCCGGCGTGTGTTTTGCCACGTGAGTAAACATCGCGGGGTGGCCACTCCGGTTGGAGTGTAACAGATCCCACGATGCAGGCCGGTCGCAAGAGCAGCCTAGTTCCAGTTTCAAACCTTTCACTGCCGGAATGGGTGGCCACCCCACTGAGGGTAGCCGCAATTGGTAGCCGTAATTCGGATAGGAGGGAGGCTGCCTTGCTAGGCGGCGGCCTCCGTCAGGGATTCATTATCCCCTTCAGCTTCGCAATATAGGGTTTACGAAATCGGCATACAAATTTCCTAGCATTGCGAGGAAAAAGAGGGACAAGGAGATTGCTTTGGGCCGCATGGCTGGCTCATTTGTGGAGATTCCGATCTGAGGATTGGTTCCTCTCTCCTCTTGGGGTTGTTCCTAAGAAGGAGCCGGGTAAGTCCCGGCTCATCCAGCACCTTTCCTTCCCTAGAGGGAGGTCGGGCAGCAACGCTATTTCCCCTGAGCCAGTTCGGTTTACTACCAGTCCTTTGATGACGCGTTATCACTGGTATGGAGGGCAAACCTGGATGTGGTATCAGCATTTCGGATTCTTCCCATTCATCCCTCCTCCTTACACCTCAGGGGATGTTGGCGTGAGGGCAAGTATTTTGTGGACAAAAGCTTGCCTATGAGCTGTTCTATATCATGTGCTCATTTTGAAGCCTTCAGAGCTTCTTGCACTGGGCCATCTCAGTGATTGCTGTTTTGATGGCCTGGCACATTGCCTGGACGATGTCCTGCTGTTTGGATATGCTGGATACGCTGTGTGTGCTTTCCTGAGGAAAGTGATTCGATTTTTGCTGGCCAGAATGGGTGTCCCTCTGGCGGAGGGTAAGGCCCAGTGCCTTTGCACGTGCCTTACCTTTTGGGTATCAAGATTGACTCATCGTTAATGCAGTATCATTTGCTACAGAATACGATTGCCAGTATGGTTGGTACGGTTCGGGATATCGTGTCCTTTGTTAGTTCCATGAAGGATCTCCAGACCATGTTGGTTCTTCTGAATTTCGCCGGTAGGATTATTCCTATAAGCAGAATTTTTCTTCGGCGGCTCGAAGGGCGTCGTGCGGCGAGCGGTCACAAGCGAGTGAGTTTTGTGTAATGGCAGAAATGTTTGATGACTTGGCAGTATGGGGACAATTCTGGAACCATTTTTAATGAGATCTGCTCATGGCCGAAGTCTGTTCCTTCCAACATGGCAATTCAGTTGTTTACTGATGCGGCAGGGTCTCACGGGTGGGGGTCCTTCTTGTCCGGTCACTGGAGTGCCGGCCCATGGCCTCGGTCATGGGTTCTAAGGGGCTTGTTAAGAAGTTTAGCCTGTTAGAGCTCCCCCCCATTATTATTGCCTTTGAGGTCTAGCGTGAGCAGCTAAGGGATCAGGAGGTCGTGTTCTGGATGGATAACAAGAGCGTCATGTTGCTGTTAACATGCTCTCGTGGGGATCTCCCGCGGTAGTGCGGTACCCTCGCATGCTGGTGCTGAAGTGTCTGCACCCGGCGTCCAGAATAGAATTGCTGATGCGCTCTTTCGTTTCAATGGAAAGCATTCTATGCGTTGGCTCCTCAGGCGGACATTAACGGAGTCGTTTGTTCCTATTATTTATAGCAGGTAGCGCCGGTGGGAGATCTTTGATTGCCATGATCCGTTCTTCGCTGGCCCTCTCTACTTGGACCGCTTATGTGAAGCATTGGTCCAAATAGATCACCTTCTGTGATAGGACGAGCCGGCCATCTTGAGGTGTTGTCCAATGGGGTCTTTAGGGATGGATCAACGAGCTTAAAGGTAATGGGGTTTTTCTAAAGGGTCAGTCGGATCTCGGCTGACTGCCGTGTCCTTCTTCTGTAAATTTTATTGCCTCTCGGCTCTTCAAGAACCTTCCTGGTCGGGCAGGTGTTGAGGGGCTGGGGGGCGTATGGTGCCCAGAACAAGGGACGTTAGGGAGCCCGTTACCATCAAGAGATTGGCTCCTGTGTCGAACTGTGCCTGTGGTGGGTTCTCCTGCCGACAAGGGTACCCGTTCTCCGCTGCCTTTGGGCTGGTTTTTCACGGGGCACTTAGGGTGGTACAAGCCCGGGGGTCTGTAGGCCTCCTCACGTCAAGAACGACGAGTCATCTGATCTAATTTTCCTCTCCAGATCAAAGACAGACCAAGAAGGGAAAGGAGGTGGACGTCTTAACCCGCCACGTGGGCTCAGTTTGTTGCCCAGTCAGGTTGCTTAGGGCCTATATGGACGCGATCCGGAGGGTCCATTACAATTTCTGGTTCACGAGGACGGTTCCCCGTTGACCAGATTTCAATGCAGGAGAGGCCTGAGCTGGGCAGCATGGAAAGCGGGCCTTGACCCAAGGGTCATTGTCCCCACTCCTTCAGGGTTGGAGCGTCTACCACTGCCGTGGGTTTGTGTTGGTCTGCCGACCACATTAGGGCGTTGGGGAGATGAAGGTCTAAGAGATACATGTTGTATGTTAGGCCATTAACAATATGAATGTTTTGTTTTCTCATGTTGCGATGTTCCCAGTTAACTGTTGTTTCTTTACAGGGCCAAGAGATGGTCCACTGAGACTGCTGATCGCGGGTCACTCCTACATTCACTGGGCGGAGCTGAGAGCGATCGCGAGCCCTGACGGGCAACAACTGGGTCCCCCCCCCCATTGGGTCACTGTTAGGTGGCTAGGTCGTAGGGGTTTGAGTTGGCAGGATCTGCCTGGGTTGCTGCACGGGGCATTGCACAGGTGGGACAAACCCCAAGTTATGATCATTCACGCACGTGGTAGTGATATGGGGCTCCTGCCGTGCAAACGGCTCAGTGGGGTGATTCAGTCTGATTTGTACACTTTCCAGACATGGGTCCCAATGTTAAGATAGGGTGGTCCAATAGAATCCCTAGAATTGAGTGGCGCCATGTGCAGCCCACAGGGTGGCCTTTCAGGTCAGAAAGAAACTGAACAGGGAGGTTAGGATTTTGTCCTAGCGCAGTCAGTAGGGTTTGTTGTGGAACATGGGAACATCACAACGGCTGGGAGAAGCCTCTACAGGAGGGATGGGGTGCACCTCCCTGAGAGGGGCATCGACCTGTTCCTGGGTAATTTGAGGCGTGCTATATTATTACACCTATGTGGATGGCGGCAAGAGCTGTGCCTGTGGGCTATCTCTTGTGGCAGTTTGTACCACGCCCCGGTTTGCCATTAGAGGTAGAGTGATGGCTGGCCCAGGGGGAGGGTAGTCTCTGCAGGCGCGCGCCTGGGGCACCTCCCCCCATTTGATGTTGCCGAGAACTCCCTAAGTCTGTGCGTGCAGCTAAGCTCCGCTTGTGTAGGCATTCACGGGCGTGGTCCAATTTCCTAGCGGGGGGTACTTACTCTCCTAGCTAGATTGCCGCCACCTGGTTTAAGGTTTGCTGAGTTGCTTCCAGCCGGTTCCTATGTTCTATAATAAATGCGGACCCTACGGGTCTTTATACCCACACCCTGTGTTTGTGTCATTATTCAAGTTATGTATTACCAAAGTAATTTATGGTAAAGTTAAGTTATAAGTTAAGTTATGTGTCAGTCAGTTTCATGACTCGTAAGTTTTTACAGCAAGCCAGGAGGATAGGGCATTTAATTACTTAAGACAGTGGAGGGCAGCATAGCCCAGAACGAACATAAGAATTAAGGCCCTTAGGAGTGAGCTGCTGTGAAGTGGCAACAATGTTGCATTTTTGTGGGTGGGTACAGGGCTCACCTTTAAGAAGCCAAGCTACAGGCCCCAAACCCTCTTTCCAGCTTGTCTTCACAGCTTCCCTCCCGCCCTCCCTTTTCATTGGTAATGCGGCAATCACTTAGGCTGGACATCACTAGGGTGTTTTTTATCAGCAGGGTGCCTGAGGCAGGATGAGGGCTACGCGGCTCGCTTCCTTAAGCCCAAGGACGTTACATTTTTGACTCCCCAGGTAGTGGCATGTACACGCGCCTAGTCACACCTGGTCCTACTGGTCTGGAGCTTTATAATATCACACCCTGGCTAGGCGGTTTGTACCACGCCCCGGTTTGCAATTAGAGGTAGAGTGACGGCTGGCCCAGGGGGAGGGTAGTCTCTGCAGGCGCGCGCCTGGGGCACCTCCCCCCATTTGATGTTGCCGAGAACTCCCTAAGTCTGTGCGTGCAGCTAAGCTCCGCTTGTGTAGGCATTCACGGGCGTGGTCCAATTTCCTAGCGGGGGGTACTTACTCTCCTAGCTAGAATGCCGCCACCTGGTTTAAGGTTTGCTGAGTTGCTTCCAGCCGGTTCCTATGTTCTATAATAAATGCGGACCCTACGGGTCTTTATACCCACACCCTGTGTTTGTGTCATTATTCAAGTTATGTATTACCAAAGTCATTTATGGTAAAGTTAAGTTATAAGTAAGTTATGTGTCAGTCAGTTTCATGACTGGTAAGTTATTACAGCAAGCCAGGAGGATAGGGCATTTAATTACTTATGTTTGTGAGGGTATTGTTACAGGAACAGCAGAGAGAGTTACAAGGGGGATAGAGGTGTATTAATAAGGCTGTGTGTGAGGGTATTGTTACAGGAACAGCAGAGAGGGTTACAAGGGGGGGTAGAGGTGTATTAATAAGGCTGTGTGTGAGGGTATTGTTACAGGAACAGCAGAGAGGGTTGCAAGGGTGATAGAGGTGTATTGATAAGGCTGTGTGTGAGGGTATTGTTACAGGAACAGCAGAGAGGGTTGCAAGGGTGATAGAGGTGTAGTGATAAGGCTGTGTGTGAGGGTATTGTTACAGGAACAGCAGAGAGAGTTACAAGGTGGATAGAGGTGTATTAATAAGGCTGTGTGTGAGGGTATTGTTACAGGAACAGCAGAGAGGGTTACAAGGGGGGTAGAGGTGTATTAATAAGGCTGTGTGTGAGAGCATTGTTACAGGAACTGCAGAGAGGGTTACAAGGGGGATAGAGGTGTATTAATAAAGCTGTGTATGAGGGTATTGTTACAGGAACAGCAGAGAGGGTCGCAAGGGGGATAGAGGTGTATTGATAAGGCTGTGTGTGAGGGTATTGTTACAGGAACAGCAGAGAGGGTTACAAGGGAGATAGAGGTGTATTGATAAGGCTGTGTGTGAGAGCATTGTTACAGGAACAGCAGAGAGGGTTGCAAGGGGATAGAGGTGTATTGATAAGGCTCTGTGTGAGGGTATTGTTACAGGAAAAGCAGAGAGGGTTACAAGGCGGATAGAGGTGTATTGATAAGACTGTGTGTGAGGTCATTGTTACAGGAACAGCAGAGAGGGTTACAAGGGGGATAGAGGTGTATTAATAAGGCTGTGTGTGTGGGGATTGTTGCAGGAACAGCAGAGAGGGTTGCAAGGGGGATAGAGGTGTATTGATAAGGCTGTTTATGCTGTGTGTGTGGGTATTGTTACAGGAACAGCAGGGAGGGTTGCAAGGGGGATAGAGGTGTAGTTATAAGGCTGTGTGTGAGGGCATTGTTACAGGAACAGCAGAGAGGGTTACAAGGGGGATAGAGGTGTATTAATAAGGCTGTGTGTGTGGGTATTGTTACAGGAACAGCAGAGAGGGTTGCAAGGGGATAGAGGTATATTGATAAGGCTGTGTGTGAGGGTATTGTTACAGGAACAGCAGAGAGGGTTGCAAGGGGGATATAGGTGTAGTGATAAGGCTGTGTGTGAGGGTATTGTTACAGGAACAGCAGAGAGAGTTACAAGGGGGATAGAGGTGTATTAATAAGGCTGTGTGTGAGGGTATTGTTACAGGAACAGCAGAGAGGGTTACAAGGGGGTAGAGGTGTATTAATAAGGCTGTGTGTGAGAGCATTGTTACAGGAACTGCAGAGAGGGTTACAAGGGGGATAGAGGTGTATTAATAAAGCTGTGTGTGAGGGTATTGTTACAGGAACAGCAGAGAGGGTTACAAGGGGGATAGAGGTGTATTGATAAGGCTGTGTGTGAGAGCATTGTTACAGGAACAGCAGAGAGGGTTGCAAGGGGATAGAGGTGTATTGCTAAGGCTCTGTGTGAGGGTATTGTTACAGGAACAGCAGAGAGGGTTACAAGGGGGATAGAGGTGTATTGATAAGGGTGTGTGTGAGGTCATTGTTACAGGAACAGCAGAGAGGGTTACAAGGGGGATAGAGGTGTATTAATAAGGATGTGTGTGTGGGTATTGTTACAGGAACAGCAGAGAGGGTTGCAATGGGGATAGAGGTGTATTGATAAGGCTGTTTATGCTGTGTGTGTGGGTAATGTTACAGGAACAGCAGGGATGGTTGCAAGGGGGATAGAGGTGTATTAATAAGGCTGTGTGTGTGGGTATTGTTACAGGAACAGCAGAGAGGGTGTCAAGGGGGATAGAGGTGTATTGATAAGGCTGTGTATGAAAGCATTGTTACAGGAACAGCAGGGAGGGTTGCAAGGGGGATAGAGGTGTAGTGATAAGGCTGTGTGTGAGGGTATTGTTACAGGAACAGCAGAGAGAGTTACAAGGGGGATAGAGGTGTATTAATAAGGCTGTGTGTGAGGGTATTGTTACAGGAACAGCAGAGAGGGATACAAGGGGGGTAGAGGTGTATTAATAAGGCTGTGTGTGAGGGTATTGTTACAGGAACAGCAGAGAGGGTTGCAAGGGGGATAGAGGTGTAGTGATAAGGCTGTGTGTGAGGGTATTGTTACAGGAACAGCAGAGAGAGTTACAAGGTGGATAGAGGTGTATTAATAAGGCTGTGTGTGAGGGTATTGTTACAGGAACAGCAGAGAGGGTTACAAGGGGGGTAGAGGTGTATTAATAAGGCTGTGTGTGAGAGCATTGTTACAGGAACTGCAGAGAGGGTTATAAGGGGGATAGAGGTGTATTAATAAAGCTGTGTATGAGGGTATTGTTACAGGAACAGCAGAGAGGGTCGCAAGGGGGATAGAGGTGTATTGATAAGGCTGTGTGTGAGGGTATTGTTACAGGAACAGCAGAGAGGGTTACAAGGGAGATAGAGGTGTATTGATAAGGCTGTGTGTGAGAGCATTGTTACAGGAACAGCAGAGAGGGTTGCAAGGGGATAGAGGTGTATTGATAAGGCTCTGTGTGAGGGTATTGTTACAGGAAAAGCAGAGAGGGTTACAAGGCGGATAGAGGTGTATTGATAAGGCTGTGTGTGAGGTCATTGTTACAGGAACAGCAGAGAGGGTTACAAGGGGGATAGAGGTGTATTAATAAGGCTGTGTGTGTGGGGATTGTTGCAGGAACAGCAGAGAGGGTTGCAAGGGGGATAGAGGTGTATTGATAAGGCTGTTTATGCTGTGTGTGTGGGTATTGTTACAGGAACAGCAGGGAGGGTTGCAAGGGGGATAGAGGTGTAGTTATAAGGCTGTGTGTGAGGGCATTGTTACAGGAACAGCAGAGAGGGTTACAAGGGGGATAGAGGTGTATTAATAAGGCTGTGTGTGTGGGTATTGTTACAGGAACAGCAGAGAGGGTTGCAAGGGGATAGAGGTATATTGATAAGGCTGTGTGTGAGGGTATTGTTACAGGAACAGCAGAGAGGGTTGCAAGGGGGATATAGGTGTATTGATAAGGCTGTGTGTGAGGGTATTGTTACAGGAACAGCAGAGAGGGTTACAAGGGGGATAGAGGTGTATTAACAATGCTGTGTGTGTGGGTATTGTTACAGGAACAGCAGGGAGGGTTGCAAGGGGGATAGAGGTGTAGTTATAAGGCTGTGTGTGAGGCTAGCGTTACAGGAACATCAGAGAGAGTTACAAGGGGATAGAGGTGTAGTGATAAGGCTGTGTGTGAGAGCATTGTTAGAGGAACAGCAGAGAGGGTTACAAGGGGGATATAGGTGTATTGATAAGGCTGTGTATGAGGGTATTGTTATAGGAACAGCAGAGAGGGTTACAAGGGGGATAGAGGTGTATTGATAAGGCTGTGTATGCTGTGTGTGTGGGTATTGTTACAGGAACAGCAGGGAGGGTTGCAAGGGGGATAGAGGTGTAGTTTAAGGCTGTGTGTGAGGGTATTGTTACAGGAACAGCAGAGAGGGTTGCAAGGGTGATAGAGGTGTATTGATAAGGCTGTGTGTAAGGGTATTGTTACAGGAACAGCAGAGAGGGTTGCAAGGGGGATAGAGGTGTAGTGATAAGGCTGTGTGTGAGGGTATTGTTACAGGAACAGCAGAGAGAGTTACAAGGGGGATAGAGGTGTATTAATAAGGCTGTGTGTGAGGGTATTGTTACAGGAACAGCAGAGAGGGTTACAAGGGGGTAGAGGTGTACTAATAAGGCTGTGTGTGAGAGCATTGTTACAGGAACTGCAGAGAGGGTTACAAGGGGGATAGAGGTGTATTAATAAAGCTGTGTGTGAGGGTATTGTTACAGGAACAGCAGAGAGGGTTACAAGGGGGATAGAGGTGTATTGATAAGGCTGTGTGTGAGAGCATTGTTACAGGAACAGCAGAGAGGGTTGCAAGGGGATAGAGGTGTATTGCTAAGGCTCTGTGTGAGGGTATTGTTACAGGAACAGCAGAGAGGGTTACAAGGGGGATAGAGGTGTATTGATAAGGGTGTGTGTGAGGTCATTGTTACAGGAACAGCAGAGAGGGTTACAAGGGGGATAGAGGTGTATTAATAAGGATGTGTGTGTGGGTATTGTTACAGGAACAGCAGAGAGGGTTGCAATGGGGATAGAGGTGTATTGATAAGGCTGTTTATGCTGTGTGTGTGGGTATTGTTATAGGAACAGCAGGGATGGTTGAAAGGGGGATAGAGGTGTATTAATAAGGCTGTGTGTGTGGGTATTGTTACAGGAACAGCAGAGAGGGTGTCAAGGGGGATAGAGGTGTATTGATAAGGCTGTGTATGAAAGCATTGTTACAGGAACAGCAGGGAGGGTTGCAAGGGGGATAGAGGTGTAGTGATAAGGCTGTGTGTGAGGGTATTGTTACAGGAACAGCAGAGAGAGTTACAAGGGGGATAGAGGTGTATTAATAAGGCTGTGTGTGAGGGTATTGTTACAGGAACAGCAGAGAGGGATACAAGGGGGGTAGAGGTGTATTAATAAGGCTGTGTGTGAGGGTATTGTTACAGGAACAGCAGAGAGGGTTGCAAGGGGGATAGAGGTGTAGTGATAAGGCTGTGTGTGAGGGTATTGTTACAGGAACAGCAGAGAGAGTTACAAGGGGGATAGAGGTGTATTAAGGCTGTGTGTGAGGGTATTGTTACAGGAACAGCAGAGAGGGTTACAAGGGGGGTAGAGGTGTATTAATAAGGCTGTGTGTGAGAGCATTGTTACAGGAACTGCAGAGAGGGTTACAAGGGGGATAGAGGTGTATTGATTAGGCTGTGTGTGAGAGCATTGTTACAGGAACAGCAGAGAGGGTTGCAAGGGGGATAGAGGTGTATTGAAAAGGCTGTGTGTGAGAATATTGTTACAGGAACAGCAGAGAGGGTTGCAAGAGGGATAGAGGTGTATTGATAAGGCTGTGTGTGAGAGCATTGTTACAGGAACAGCAGATAGGGTTGCAAGGGGAATAGAGGTGTATTGATAAGGCTGTGTGTGAGGGTATTGTTACAGGAACAGCAGAGAGGGTTGCAAGGGGGATAGATGTGTATTGATAAGGCTCTGTGTGAGGGTATTGTTACAGGAACAGCAGAGAGGGTTGCAAGGGGGATAGAGGTGTATTGATAAGGCTGTATGTGAGTGTATTGTTACAGGAACAGCAGAGAGGGTTGCAAGGGGATAGAGGTGTATTAATAAGGCTGTGTGTGAGGGTATTGTTACAGGAACAGCAGAGAGAGTTACAAGGGGGATAGAGGTGTATTAATAAGGCTGTGTATGAGGCTATAGTTACAGGAACAGCAGAGAGGGTTACAAGGGGGATAGAAGTGTATTAATAAGGCTGTGTATGAGGGTATTGTTACAGGAACAGCAGAGAGGGTTACAATGGGTATAGAGGTGTATTGTTAAGGCTGTGTATGAGAGCATTGTTACAGGAACAGCAGAGAGGTTTGCAAGGGGGATAGAGGTGTAGTGATAAGGCTGTGTATGAGGGTATTGTTACAGGAACAGCAGAGAGGGTTACAAGGGAGATAGAGGTGTATTGATAAGGCTCTGTGTGAGGATATTGTTACAGGAACAGCAGAGAGGGTTACAAGGGGGATAGAGGTGTATTGATAAGGCTGTGTTTGAGGTCATTGTTACAGGAACAGCAGAGAGGGTTACAAGGGGGATAGAGGAGTATTAATAAGGCTGTTTATGCTGTGTGTGTGTGTGGGTATTGTTACAGGAACAGCAGGGAGGGTTGCAAGGGGGATAGAGGTGTAGTTATAAGGCTGTGTGTGAGGGTAGTGTTTAGGCCTTTATCAAGAACCCTGGAGGCTGAAACGCGTAGAGTTTGCTTACTAAACCCTGAACACATTATATTCTTTTATCAGTTGAGGTATCGTTGGTGGATAAGACAGGTACATTGAGCGGTCACTGATAACTGGTGAGCCGTCTCTGTATGTATAATTCCTGCCCCAGGACCCACGAGTACGAACCCAGAGTGTTTTTAAAGGTCTATTATTCATAGGCTTAAACACTGCACAACGGCACTTTACCATTTGGAGACTTCACCTGAACTTTAACCCGGAATTTGATTTCTCTGGGAACATTTCCAAACGCTGAACACCCGCCGTGGAGGACGGACAAACACAAGCGGAGAGTGAATAGACGCAAAGAACAGTCTACTAAGCGGAGCAAAGTCACACCGGAAAAAATAGTTACTTTCCACATCAAACCGCACTATCTTGTCTTTGGATTGACAAACTGGTAATATTACCCCATAAGGAGATCATACCGGTAACAATATCACCCACCGGTAATAATATTACTCACGGATCAGCTCCATTTTGGGAACTTTGCTATTAAGCAGTTATTATAATAGACTTTTTAGTTACATATGCTGCTATTAATTCTGTTTAGAATTTAGAAACATTTTAGATAGCCACGTATTTTTATTCTATATGTACTCAGATCAGCTTATCGTACATTCTTGAGGTCATTTAGATTGTCACTGATGCCGGCATCTTTTTTAGGTGTTATTTGTAATAATTATTTTTAAATTGCCTTTACCATTGTTATAATAAATATTTATTTATTGGAATACAGATATCCGATCTACTTATATATTTTTGGGCAACACAGATATGCAATTTTAAATTAATTGGTTTATTTTTATCATTATTTTTATCATTATTTTTATCATTATTTTATAATTTACCTGTTCGAATATATCAACATAGTTTGTCCACACATCTTGTCCACTGTTTATGCAAATATTTTTCATATAATTGACGTATCATCTCATATGAGTTTTTATCAGATATCTCGGCTCTCAGCTATTCGTTAGCGCTATCCCTCCCCCACACTTTCTTCTGAATTAAGAGTGCACTTTATGAGGTTAGTACACTCCATTCTGGGATCAGCTAGGAGAGTAAGAGTGTAGTATCCCTAATCACACTTTACATTCACAGTAGGGTAAGACTTTGTTTGGGCCTGGATTGGCATAAATAATATCTGATGTTACGGGTGTAAAAGGATCTTTTCTACCGCAAAACAAGAAGATTAGATTTAAGGGACGTCAAAGTAGTTTTCGTTCCTTTCGTAATTTCAAAGGTCAAAAGCCTTCCTCCTCCGCTTCCATACAGGAACAATCCAAGTCCTCTTGGACACCCAGTCAGTCCTGGAGCAAGGGGAAACAATCTAGGAAACCCTTAGCTGAGTCTAAATCAGCATGATGGATCGGCCCTCGGTCCGGAGCCGGATCAAGTGGGAGCAGACTTTCCCTGTTTTTTCAGGAGTGATTATGAGATGTCCCAGAACCTTGGGTTGTGGGTATTGTTTCTCAGGGTTACAAGATAGAATTCAATTTTCTCCCTCCCAGGGTCAGGTTTCACCTCTCAAGGTTATCTGCAGATCAGGTAAAAAGAGAGGCATTCTTGAACTGCGTTCTTCAGTGATTGTTTCAGTTCCAGTGAAGGAACAGGGTCTAGGATTCTATTCAAATCTGTTTGTAGTTCCCAAGAAAGAGGGAACTTTTCATCCCATTTTAGACCTTAAGGCCTAGATTTAGAGTTCGGCGGTAAAAGGGCTGTTAACGCTCCGCGGGCTTTTTTCTGGCCGCACCATAAAATTAACTCTGGTATCGAGAGTTTAATCAAATGCTGCGTTAGGCTCCAAAAAAGGAGCGTAGAGCATTTTTACCGCAAATGCAACTCTCGATACCAGAGTTGCTTACGGACGCGGCCGGCCTCAAAAACGTGCTCGTGCACGATTCTCCCATAGGAAACAATGGGGCTGTTTGAGCTGAAAAAAAACCTAACACCTGCAAAAAAGCAGCGTTCAGCTCCTAACGCAGCCCCATTGTTTCCTATGGGGAAACACTTCCTACGTCTGCACCTAACACTCTAACATGTACCCCGAGTCTAAACACCCCTAACCTTACACTTATTAACCCCTAATCTGCCGCCCCCGCTATCGCTGACCCCTGCATATTTTTTTAAACCCCTAATCTTCCGCTCCGTAAACCGCCGCAACCTACGTTATCCCTATGTACCCCTAATCTGCTGCCCTAACATCGCCGACCCCTATATTATATTTATTAACCCCTAATCTGCCCCCCTCAACGTCGCCGACACCTGCCTACACTTATTAACCCCTAATCTGCCGAGCGGACCTGAGCTCTACTATAATAAAGTTATTAACCCCTAATCCGCCTCACTAACCCTATCATAAATAGTATTAACCCCTAATCTGCCCTCCCTAACATCGCCGACACCTAACTTCAATTATTAACCCCTAATCTGACGACCGGAGCTCACCGCTATTCTAATAAATGTATTAACCCCTAAAGCTAAGTCTAACCCTAACACTAACACCCCCCTAAGTTAAATATAATTTTTATCTAACGAAATAAATTAACTCTTATTAAATAAATGATTCCTATTTAAAGCTAAATACTTACCTGTAAAATACATCCTAATATAGCTACAATATAAATTATAATTATATTATAGCTATTTTAGGATTAATATTTATTTTACAGGTAACTTTGTAATTATTTTAACCAGGTACAATAGCTATTAAATAGTTAAGAACTATTTAATAGTTACCTAGTTAAAATAATAACAAAATTACCTGTAAAATAAGTCCTAACCTAAGATATAATTAAACCTAACACTACCCTATCAATAAAATAATTAAATAAACTACCTACAATTACCTACAATTAACCTAACACTACACTATCAATAAATTAATTAAACACAATTCCTACAAATAAATACAATTAAATAAACTAGCTAAAGTACAAAAAATAAAAAAGATCTAAGTTACAGAAAATAAAAAAATATTTACAAACATAATAAAAATATTACAACAATTTTAAACTAATTACACCTACTCTAAGCCCCCTAATAAAATAACAAAGCCCCCCAAAATAAAAAAATTCCCTACCCTATTCTAAATTAAAAAAGTTACAAGCTCTTTTACCTTACCAGCCCTGAACAGGGCCCTTTGCGGGGCATGCCCCAAGAATTTCAGCTCTTTTGCCTGTAAAAGAATAAATACAATACCCCCCCCCCCAACATTACAACCCACCACCCACATACCCCTAATCTAACCCAAACCCCCCTTAAATAAACCTAACACTAAGCCCCTGAAGATCTTCCTACCTTGTCTTCACCATACCAGGTTCACCGATCCGTCCTGAAGAGCTCCTCCGATGTCCTGATCCAAGCCCAAGCGGGGGCTGAAGAGGTCCATGATCCGGTCAAAGTCTTCATCCAAGCGGGGCAGAAGAGGATCTTCCATCCGATTGAAGTCATCATCCAGGCGGCATCTTCGATCTTCTTCCATCCGGAGCGAAGCGGCAGGATCCTGAAGACATCCAGCGCGGAACATCCATCCGGACCGACGACTGAACGACGAATGACTGTTCCTTTAAGGGACGTCATCCAAGATGGCGTCCCTCGAATTCCGATTGGCTGATAGGATTCTATCAGCCAATCAGAATTAAGGTAGGAATTTTCTGATTGGCTGATGGAATCAGCCAATCAGAATCTAGTTCAATCCGATTGGCCGATCCAATCAGCCAATCAGATTGAGCTCGCATTCTATTGGCTGATCGGAACAGCCAATAGAATGCGAGCTCAATCTGATTGGCTGATTGGATCAGCCAATCGGATTGAACTAGATTCTGATTGGCTGATTCCATCAGCCAATCAGAAAATTCCTACCTTAATTCCGATTGGCTGATAGAATCCTATCAGCCAATCGGAATTCGAGGGACGCCATCTTGGATGACGTCCCTTAAAGGAACAGTCATTCGTCGTTCAGTCGTCGGTCCGGATGGATGTTCCGCGCTGGATGTCTTCAGGATCCTGCCGCTTCGCTCCGGATGGAAGAAGATCGAAGATGCCGCCTGGATGATGACTTCAATCGGATGGAAGATCCTCTTCTGCCCCGCTTGGATGAAGACTTTGACCGGATCATGGACCTCTTCAGCCCCCGCTTGGGCTTGGATCAGGACATCGGAGGAGCTCTTCAGGACGGATCGGTGAACCTGGTATGGTGAAGACAAGGTAGGAAGATCTTCAGGGGCTTAGTGTTAGGTTTATTTAAGGGGGGTTTGGGTTAGATTAGGGGTATGTGGGTGGTGGGTTGTAATGTTGGGGGGGGGGGGGTATGGTATGTTTTTTTTTACAGGCAAAAGAGCTGAAATCCTTGGGGCATGCCCCGCAAAGGGCCCTGTTCAGGGCTGGTAAGGTAAAAGAGCTTGTAACTTTTTTAATTTAGAATAGGGTAGGGAATTTTTTATTTTGGGGGGCTTTGTTATTTTATTAGGGGGCTTAGAGTAGGTGTAATTAGTTTAAAATTGTTGTAATATTTTTATTATGTTTGTAAATATTTTTTTATTTTCTGTAACTTAGATCTTTTTTATTTTTTGTACTTTAGCTAGTTTATTTAATTGTATTTATTTGTAGCAATTGTGTTTAATTAATTTATTGATAGTGTAGTGTTAGGTTAATTGTAGGTAATTGTAGGTAGTTTATTTAATTATTTTATTGATAGGGTAGTGTTAGGTTTAATTATATCTTAGGTTAGGACTTATTTTACAGGTAATTTTGTTATTATTTTAACTAGGTAACTATTAAATAGTTCTTAACTATTTAATAGCTATTGAACCTGGTTAAAATAATTACAAAGTTACCTGTAAAATAAATATTAATCCTAAAATAGCTATAATATAATTATAATTTATATTGTAGCTATATTAGGATGTATTTTACAGGTAAGTATTTAGCTTTAAATAGGAATCATTTATTTAATAAGAGTTAATTTATTTCGTTAGATAAAAATTATATTTAACTTAGGGGGGTGTTAGTGTTAGGGTTAGACTTAGCTTTAGGGGTTAACACATTTATTAGAATAGCGGTGAGCTCCGGTCGGCAGATTAGGGGTTAATAATTGAAGTTAGGTGTCGGCGATGTTAGGGAGGGCAGATTAGGGGTTAATACTATTTATGATAGGGTTAGTGAGGCGGATTAGGGGTTAATAACTTTATTATAGTAGCGCTCAGGTCCGCTCGGCAGATTAGGGGTTAATAAGTGTAGGCAGGTGTCGGCGACGTTGAGGGGGGCAGATTAGGGGTTAATAAATATAATATAGGGGTCGGCGGTGTTAGGGGTATCAGATTAGGGGTACATAGGGATAACGTAGGTGGCGGCGATTTGCGGTCGGAAGATTAGGGGTTAATTATTTTAAGTAGCTTGCGGCGACGTTGTGGGGGGCAAGTTAGGGGTTAAGAAATATAATATAGGGGTCGGCGGGGTTAGGGGCAGCAGATTAGGGGTACATAAGTATAACGTAGGTGGCGGTCGGCAGATTAAGGGTTAAAAATTTTAATCGAGTGGCGGCGATGTGGGGGGAGCTCGGTTTAGGGGTACATAGGTAGTTTATGGGTGTTAGTGTACTTTAGGGTACAGTAGTTAAGAGCTTTATAAACCGGCGTTAGCCAGAAAGCTCTTAACTCCTGCTATTTTCAGGCGGCTGGAATCTTGTCGTTAGAGCTCTAACGCTCACTGCAGAAACGACTCTAAATACCAGCGTTAGAAAGATCCCATTGAAAAGATAGGCTACGCAAATGGCGTAGGGGGATCTGCGGTATGGAAAAGTCGCGGCTGTAAAGTGAGCGTTAGATCCTTTAATCACTGACTCCAAATACCAGCGGGCGCCCAAAACCAGCGTTAGGAGCCTCTAACGCTGGTTTTGACGGCTACCGCCGAACTCTAAATCTAGGCCTAAGTGTCTCAACCGGTTTCTCAGTGTGCCGTCCTTCAAAATGGAGAGCATTTGGTCCATTCGGTCAGTTCATGATGACCATAGACCTAAAGGATGCTTATCTTCATGGTCCTATTCACAGGGATCATCACAAGTTTCTGAGGTTCGCTTTTCTAGACAAACATTTTCAGTTTGTGGCTCTCCTGTTTGGCCTTGCCACAGCTCCCAGAATTTTCTCAAAAATTCTGGGGGCTCTCTTGGCAGTGATCAGGTCTCTGTGATTTGCAGTGGCACCTTACTTAGACGACATTCTGGTTCAGATTCCATCTTTTCAACTAGCAAGTTCCCATACAGAGATCTTGTTATCTTTTTTACGTTCCCACGGATGGAAAGTGAATCTGGGAAAAAGTTCCCTTGTTCCCGCTACAAGGGTGGTGTTCTAAGGGACTATAATAGATTCCCTATCTATGAAGATTTTTCTGACGGAGTTCAGGAAGTCCAAAATTCTCTCTTCTTGCCTCTCACTTCAGTCTACTATTCGGCCATCTGTAGCCCAATGTATGGAAGTAATTGGTTTGATGGTCGCTTCCATGGACATCATTCCCTTTGCTCGATTCCATTTGAGAGCTCTGCAATTGTGCATGCTCAAGCAATGGAATGGAAACCATTTGGATCTGTCCCAGAGGATAGATCTAGACGTATTAATAAGACACTCTCTTCCGTGGTGGTTTTCTCAGGAACATCTGTCTCAGGGCACATGCTTCCGTAGACCTTCTTGGGTGATCATGACCATGGATGCCAGCCTTTTAGGTTGGGTAGCAGTCTAGGATTTGTTAAAGGTGCAGGGATTATGGACTTGGGAGGAGTCTGCTCTCCCCATAAACATCTTGGAGTTGAGAGTGATTTACAATTCTCTAATAACTTGGCCTCAGTTGGCTTTAGCCCGATTTTTCAGATTTCAGTCAGACAATATCACCTCTGTGGCTTACATCAACCACCAGGGAGGAACTCGGAGTCCCTTAGCCATGAGGGAGGTTGCTCGGATTATTCAGTGGGCGGAAGTTCACGATTGTTGTCTATCTGCAATCCACATTCCAGGAGTGGACAATTGGGAAGTGGATTTTCTGAGCAGACAGACTTTTCATCCCGGGGAGTGGGCTACTCTTGGAGAAGGGTTAGGATTCCGAGAGTTTTGTCTTTTCTCCAGGATGGTCTGCAGAAGGTGTTGTGAGTCAGTACTCTGAAAGGTCAGATTTCTGCTTTATCTATTCTGTTGCATAAGTGTTTGGTGGTTGTGCCAGATGTTCAATCTTTTTGTCAGGCCTTGGTCAGAATCAAAACTGTTTTTAAGTCGGTTACTGCTCCTTGGAGTCTTAACCTTGTTCTTAAGGTTTTGCAGAAGACTCAGTTTGACCCAATGCATTCCATAGATATTAAACTGTTATCTTGGAAGGTTTTATTTCTTGTCATTAATTCTGCAAGGAGAGTTTCAGAGCTCTCGGCTTTGAAGTATGATTCTCCTTACCTTATCATTTATTCAGATAAGGTGGTCCTATGTACTAGGTTGAGTTTTCTTCCTAAAGTAGTTTCGGTTAGGAATATTAACAGGAAATTGTTGTTCCTTCTCTCTATCCCAATCTTTCTTCTCATAAGCAGCGTCTGTTGCACAACTTGGATGTAGTGCGTACTTTATATTAGTGTAGTGCGTAAAATTCTATTTACAGGCGACTAAAGATTTTTGCCAGTCTTCTGCCCTTTTTTTTGTTTCTCTGGAAAGCGTAAGGGTCAGAAGGCTACTGCTACTTCTCTTTCCTTTTGGTTGAGAAGTATGATTCATTTTGCTTATAAGACTGCTGGACAGCAGCCTCCTGAGAGAGTTACGGCTCATTCCACTAGGGCTGTCTCGTCTTCTTGGGCTTTTTTAAAAATGAAGCTTCTGTGGAACAGATTTGCAAAGCTGCATACTTTTTCAAAATTTTATAAATTTGATACTTTTGCCTCAGCTGAGGCTTCTTTTGGGAGGAAGGTTCTTCAAGCGGTGGTGACTTCTGTTTGGGTCCACCTCTCTTTTTCACTCCCTAGTTATCTGTGTCCTCTAGCTTGGGTATTGGTTTCCACTAGTAATTGATGATGTCGTGGACTCACCATATCTTAGGAAAGAAAACATAATTTATGCTTACCTGATAAATTTATTTATTTCCGGTTATGGTAAATCCACGACCCCACCCTTATATTTTTTACTAAACCTCAGTCACCTCTACACCTTTGTATTATTCCTTTTTCCATTTCCCTTCAGTCGAATGACTGTAGATTATGGGAAGGGGAGTGGTATTTAACAGCTTTGCTGTGGTGCTCTTTGCGGCATCCTTCTGGACAGGAGAGATATTCCCACTAGTAACTGATGACGTTGTGGACTCACCATATCCGGAAAGAAAGAAATGTATCAGGTAAGCATAAATTATGTTATTACAGCAGAGAGGGCTACAGAGTATGATGAAGGTGCGGTTACAGAGTTATGTGTTACAGGAGCAGCAGAGAGGGCTGCAGGGTATGATGGAGGTGCGGTGACAGAGTTATGTGGTACAGGAGTAGCAGAGAGATCTGCAGGGTATGATGGAGGTGCAGGGACTGATCTGTGCGTGAGTCTATTGTTACAGGAGCAGCAGAGAGAGCTGCAGGGTATGATGGAGATGCAGTGACTGATCTGTGTGTGAGTCTATTGTTACAGGAGCAGCAGAGAGGGAAGTAGTGTATGATGGAAGTGTAGTGGCAGATCTTTGTGTGAGGGTGTTTTTGTGAGATTTTGATAAAGAACTTTAGGGCAGTCAGACAGGAAATAAGCCACAATGATTCAGATGTGTGACACTACAAGTGATTTATTTATTTGCTTGCAAGTCTAAATATATGAGTTTCAGCACTGACTCATGGACAGCTCCCAGCGATTTGTGCATTGTGTTTCTCTAGTTTGATTGTGGTGGCTATTTCTGTACCCTTGAAGGACAGTATTGTATTGGAGTTGGAAATATATTCAAGTGATGTAAGTTTACAGCCCACTACTATATTTGTTACTTTGCAAGTTATTAATAAGATACCAGACACAGCTAACTGCAGGCTGCACTTCTTCTGTAGACACATCACTGGGCACCAGTGGGGAGATATGTTTGTGAGGTGTTACATTAACCACTTCCTATGGTGGATAGAGATAAAGGTCTGCATTTAAAGCTGTAGTAGGGCACAGTGTATGACTAGAAGAGAGAAATGCAAAGCAGAAGGAATTTGGAAAGGCAGAAACATATATTGGTGTACAAGTGTATATGTATGTATATGTTTTTTTTTATTTTTTTTATTTTATTGAGGTGAAATAACATACAACAACGATATAACATATAACATTGCACCAGCTTATCTTGTAACACAATGTACTCATATTACGGGATAACATAGATACTGTAGTATAGCATCCGATAAGCACTGACCCAAAGTAATGGCAAATGCTATGGAAAGGTGTGATCTCAGAGTGTAAAGGTATATATGAAAGGGTAAGCTGGTTACATGACACCTCATTGTTTAGTTATTTGCTTAGAGGTTTGATCATATATCCCCTTTTTATAATAGTTAGGCGGCTAGTATGGTTTTATCCCCAAACAGTAAGCTAGAGTCTCTCATGGACCCACAACAAGTAGATTGACTGAAGGGGATGTTAAGGGGGATGAGAAAACAAATACAATAGGGTTTCCAAGGATATATTTTCCTATGCTTACCAAGTAAGCGAGGTGTAAAAGAGGGGGAGAGGGGAATTTGGCAAGTATGTACTATAGGAGCTCATATGACTATGAGCAACACAACAATAGACAGTATATGGAAGGAAAAAAAAGGAGTTGGCCCTTCCTAATGTAAACATTAAACAGCACATATAAACAATAATTGTATAGGCTCCGACTAAGCAGAATCATTTTCACTCAATGATAAACCTTAGTGTGCCGTATTCCAATAGTATAGCATAGGGTAATTACGGTTTTAACTTCCCTCCATACATTGTTACCTTAATTTATATGTAATGCAGAGATATGGTCCCTAAGATATCATCATATTTGCGCTAATGGGTGAAGTCTATCAGAGGCCAATATAATCAATTACATATGCCCATTAGTGAATAAGGGAGCTGAAGTAGGTTAAAAATTATACAGGTAAATATACACTTGATAATGGACCACACCCCATGAAACCCAATAACCCCATAAGACCTCCATGATATATGTTAATTATTCCCAGAATATACCCACCTCAGGTCTATATCTAAAACCTGGATATTAACAGCAAAAAGAGCCTGTAATGTAAGTTTGGCTGTATTGTGCGATATAAACACTTTATGCTGTCCCGGCCGCAGACAGCCTGTAATCTATATAAAAATGGAATAATACTACCAAACTGTGTATAGCTAAGCACTAACCTGAGGCAATATTTGCTATGAAAATAATATAGGTAATAATATTGTATACTATAGGAATAAACCTGTAACTCAACTGAGGCCCTATATGGGGTCTGGGAAAGTATATAGTTAAAGATCCCTTACATGTTTAAATCACATTTACAGGCAGAATATCAAGGACAAGGATCAGCATTACCCCTGTAACTCTGAAAATGAGCTGGGATATATAAAAAGCATGATAACATTAGACTAACCATCACCCACTACACTGCAATAAAGATACAGAAGTTGCTTACATCTAAGAACTAGGTAACCATCAATGAACAGTATATGTATGTATATGTTTGTGTGTTGGGGGGCTCTACAGAAATATCAGGCACCCTGGAGAAGTGACAAAGCTGAGTAGGAGGCATTACAGGAATTGAAAAGAGGACTGCATGGGTGGTTCTAGACTATAAAACTAGAGGAGGGGGTTGACCAGAAAGCATTCCTACTGTTTATCCAAAAGAAGGTAAAAAAACAAATTAAAAGCAGTGTCCAATTGTTCCTAGGTGTGAAAAAATTGTGTAGCTGGCACCTTTGAGGTTAGGAGGGTTCTAGAGTAAAGAATGGGGTGCTTAGTGCCCACCAGCATTCCCTAGAACTGGAAGTCAGAGTGAAATAATACTGACAGTGCTGTTCAGCGGTGAGAAAGGGATTAGAACAGAGAGGATAGAGGGTTTCAGATCAATACAAGATGGTAGCAGTGTTAATTTTGACGGCAAATTTCAATTTAGTCTTAGTTTTAGTCTTTTGACTAAAATGCCATTTTAGTTTTAGTCGTATTTTAGTCATCTGAATTGTTTTAGTTTTAGTCTAGTTTTAGTCGACTGAATCTCCAGTAGATTTTAGTCGACTAAAATCTAAGGGGTTTAGTTAAAGTGTAATGCGCTATTTAAGCATTTCTCTATCATTTGCAAACTGATTACATACTCCAGGAGTAAACATAATACCTGTTAATATTTATGGTATTAAGGTTTAAACATGCAATATAGACACAGATTTAGCCGTTGTGATATGTAACATCTTTATTAAACTTACAATTAAATAAAAACAAGTTTCATAAAAAAACAGAAGTGCAACTTTAAAATATAAAAAAAAAAACTGTAAACTGTATTGGCTAAATTGAACATATTACCCAATATAAAACCTTTAACAGTTCTCTGTTAATAATTAAAACAAATATCAAGTAACTCAACACAACAAAAAGTTTCTGCAGATAGCACAGGCACAGCATAACTTAAACCCATACTTGTGGGTTATGCTTATTTCTATAGGAAGAATCAATTGATTGTTCACAGATTCGAAAAAGTTTCGGCAACGATATTAGCACTGCTCTAGAACTTCCAAACTCATTATATACTCCTGGAGTAAAGGTTTATTAACCTGTTTTTATTTATGGTATTAAGGTTTGAACATGCAATACAGATTTAACAGATTTAACTGTTGTGGTATATAACATGTCTTTATTTATCTTAAAATTTAATAAAATTAAGTTTCGTAAATTTTACAAAAGAGCAGTAATTAGATATGGATTAATTATAACACTTTGCATAAAATGTTTTTGTCAGCAAATTTTGATTTAGTTTTAGTCATAGTCTTTTGACTAAAATGTCATTTTGATTTAGTTTTAGTCATAGTCTTTTGACTAAAATGTCATTTTGATTTAGTTTTAGTCATAGTCTTTTGACTAAAATGTCATTTTAGTTTTAGTCGTATTTTAGTCATCAGAATTTCTTTAGTTTTATAGTCATTTTAGTCAAGTTTTAGTCGACGAAATTAACACTGGATGGTAGTCCAAACGGTGCTGTGCAGGGGAGGAGTAACATTTGAGGATCTATTGGACAGGATGGAGATACAGTCATATTGCTATATGTGTCTGCCCAGGGTCCAGTTACCATATACAAATCCAAAACTTGCTTTATTTTAAAAGATAAGTCCTAGCATTCTATTTCAAAGATAATTACTGCAGTCACATTCTATTATGATTATGCCCTTGGTTGGGCCAAATGGTAATGAGAAATATTCAAGCTTATGTTGCCTGAAATGGTGTCAGCAGTGGGATTTTTCAGACAACTGCTGAATAGAGCACCGTTAATTTCACCTCTTCTGTGCTATCCATAATATGCAGTAGCTGCAAATCAATCACTTAAGCTAATGGAGTTTTGCTACTGTTGGAAGATATAATATTATTTAATTGATGGTCTGGCGCAGTACGATGCCCGCATACTCTGGATGGTGTCCAGTTCTTAAGGCAAAGAACTGGGAGAAATTCCAGCAGGTGTTAAGCACTTAAAATGATTTAGTGAGACTAGGCATGGACTAATGGAGTGAGATGGATGAAGAGGGGAGGGAGAGAGGAGAAAGAGGAAAAGACAGTGGGGACGGTGCAGGAAAGAGAGAGTGATGTAGAGAGTACAGTGTTATATGGGAGAGAAGGGATTATACTGAAAATATAAAGGAACATTTCAGGAGACTGAGAAATAATAAGTCAAGATAGTGGAGGTAACATAGGAAAGGGGCAAGAAGGAGAGGATGTGTATTGGTTGAAAGTTACATAATTCTATAAGGGTCACGTTTGTTCTGGGTTTGTTGATTTGTTGTTTCCCTTCTGATGTTCTTCCTGCCCTTGAATAAGAATGTTCTGATAATTCTATAAAGTGCTAAGCTGCTGTCATTATGCATAATCCGGTAGGGACCAAACTAAAGACATAATGAGGGGTGACAGGCAAGACAGAGGTCTCTGAATGGATTGTACCTACAAGGAGAAGTGGGATAGGAGAGAGAGAAAGGAAGGCATGAGATTGAGAACGACAGTACAGCAAAAGGACCCATAGGAGAGAGTAGGAGATACTAATTAAGAAAAAAAGCAAAGGGGCGAGTGACAGAATGAGGAGTAATGACAAGTGCAGATAGGTGAAAAAGTACAAGAAGACAGAGGGGCGCCTCATGTGTGGTATAATCAGATGGTATGATACAGAACAAACAGAATGGAGCCAAATGAGTACTCACATACTATTGAAGCACACCTATGTGCTGGTAGAGACAAGCTGCAATTTCAGATAGGTGTGACAGCTCACCCTCCAGGCAAAACTGTGTAGCTGGTGAGAGATTAAAAAACAAACAAAGAAAGCACTACATGTGCAGACCATTAAAGGTATAACCGGCAATATCTCTTAGATGATACAGATGGGTACTCACATACTCCTGTAGCACACTTATGTGCTGGTAGAGGCAGGCTGTAACTTTATGACAGGTGTAGCAGCTCACCCTAGATGTAGATTCTTGGTTGTGCAGGGGTGTAGGTCCCAGTGAGCAATCAGCAAAGGCAGAAGGTAGGAAAAGAACTCCACTCAGAGTACATTTAAAATAAAATGTAGCTATTTATTAAAAACAAAGATAAAAAAACAACACAGCAGTTGTTTATGATGAGTGGATAAAAGGGTATACAGTGGCACCCCTCAAATGCAACGCGTTTCTCGGTTAGAACCGTTTCATCAAGCATATATTCATTCAACATCCTACCTCTGCCTTAAATAACAAACTAACAGTTATCCACCTCCTTACAAAGGGGTTTCCTAATTGATATCTAACACCTGTCTGATGACATCAGATCTTCTAATTGCAACAGTTTTTCACATAGAGTAAAAATCACATTATACACATGTAAAGTATTTTAGCAATAGTATCCTATACTAAACAATAATTAGACAATCCAATAGAACACTGTATGTTTGCATTTAAAGAAAAAAAAATTGGTATTGACCCACAGTTATCAAAGGGTTATTTGATCTATTTTCCTATTCACACAATGTTTATAATTCAAAATATATATTGGGAATGTTAACTTCTATCCATAGTCAAAAACTGGGCTAGATTTAAACATATTGTTAGTATGAGGAACAACCTACTGTGCGTTAGACCCGTATTAAAAAAAAAAATATATATATATATATATATATATATAATAAAAAATTACTAAAAAAATAATAAAAATATATATAAATAGTAAGAAGTTGGGCGTGTATATTTATATATATATAGGCTGACGTGGGTGTATCTATCGGGGGTGTGTGAAGGCAGCCGATGAGCTGACATTAGTAAATAAAGTATATAGTAAAATGTGGGTGTGTATGTTTACAAGTGCTGTGTGGAAACAGTAAATAGGCTGACGTGAGTGTATCTACAAGGGGGTGTGTTAAGGCAGCCAATAAGCTAACATTAGTGAGCATGTGAACCCTAGATACTGTGTGAAATACACCTCTTTATAGCGGACCTGGTTACATGTATCTGGCAAAAAAGGCTACATAAATATAATGTCCGTGGTATTTTTATTTTGTTTGGTCCTTGTGATATTTTAATTGTTCTGTATTATCTATGCATAGTGATTCATTTTTTGCACTGAGTTACCCCTGCACCTTTAGCGCCCGCTCTATTTTGTTGTTACAAGTGCAGATAGGAAAGGTTAAGGGACAGTGAAGGAGAGATGAGAAAGTGACAGAGAGGAGAAAGAGTGGGACAGGGACATTGGGAGAATAGATGACAGTATCAATGAGAAGGTGTATGGGGAAGTCACAGTTAGGGATAGGGGACAGAGAGAGAAGGAGAGGGGTCAGTGACAGAAGGAGAAGTGATTGCATTGACAGAGAGGGACAGAGGGGACAGTGACAGAGAGAGAAGAAGAGGGCTCAGTGACAGAGAGAGAAGTATGGACAGTGACAGAGAAAAAAGAAGGAGAGGGGTCAGTGACAGAAGGAGAAGCTATGGCAGTGACAGAGAGAGAAGAAAGGACAGTGGCAGAGAGAGAAGAAGGTTAGAGGTCAGTGACAGAAGAAGTGATGGCAGTGACAGAGAGGAACAGAGGGGACAGTGATAGAAAGAGAAGAAAGGAGAGTGACAGAGGAGCAGAGGGAACAGTAACAGAGAAAGAAGGAGAGAAGACAGTGACAGAGAGGAGGAGGAGAGAGGATAGTGACAGAGAAAAAGGGGACCATGAAAAAGAGAGAAGAAAAGGGACAGTGACAGGAGGAGGAGAGAGGAAAGTGAACGAGAGGATCAGAGGGGACAGTGATGGAGAGAGAAGGAGAGGGACAGTTACAGACTGGGAAGAAGGAAAGGGGACCGTAAAACAAAAAAGAAGGAGAGGGGGAGAAGGGGGAGAGAGGACAGTAACAGAGAGGAGCAGTGGGGACTGTGACAAGGGGCCGATGATCTAAAGTTCTCTGGGCTGGTGAGATATCATTCTATAAGAATGCTCGCCAGTCCTTTTGCCCAGGTGGAATCATCTAAAGCCACTTTTTACCCTGAAAACAGGGTGTCTCGCTAAGGGGCGTACACTGCATTTTCATATGAAAAGTGCACAATACAATTCACTCATACCATTCACTCAAAAATACTCAGGGAAAATGTGTATTGTTATTGTGCATGAAAAATAGTAACAAAATTCTATTTTTATGTAAATTACACTGGGAAAAAAAACGTATTAAATATGCACAGCGTAAATCATAATTTAAGTACACTGCATGTGCAAAAAACACACAGAAATGTGTACTTATAAATATAAAACACAAAGTGTAATTGTTGTATTTTTATAAGAAGGGCTGAACATGGTTATTTCATAGGTATATATAAAATTGTCATTCAATCTGTAAAAATGTTCGCACTGCAGATCTCACTCGGCTAGATTACCAGTTTTGCGTTATGAGTGGCTCGCTAATAACTTGCAAGTTATTTCCACTGCTCACCTTTAATAGCGCTGCTATTAAAGGTTTGCAAAATCCCGGCTTGTGCAGGCGATATGGTTGCGTTGAGCTCCATACCGCACACAAATACAAGCGCTGCTTTGAGCTGCTTTGACGTACTCATGCACGATTTCCCCATAGACATCAATAGGGAGAGCCGACTAAAAAAAAGCCTAACACCTGCAATCACGGAGCGTAAAGCTCCGTAACACAGCCCCATTGATGTCTATAGGCCAATGGGATTGAGCTTGCATTCTATTGGCTGTTCCGATCAGCCAATAGAATGTGAGCTCAATTCTATTGGCTGATTGCATCAGCCAATAGGATTTTTTACCCTTTAATTCCGATTGGCTGATAGAATTCTATCAGCCAATCAGAATTCAAGGGACGCCATCTTGGATGACGTCCCTTAAAGGGAACCTTCAGTGTACAGCTGGGACCGTATGAAGAGAATGCTCCGCGCCAGATGTCTTGAAGATGGAGCTGCTCCACGTCGGAAGGATGAAGATAGAAGATGCTGTCTGGATGAAGACTTCTGCCCGCCTGGAGGACGACTTCTTGCCGCTTGGATGAAGACTTCTCCCGGCTTCGTTGAGGACTTCTTGCCGCTTGGATGAAGTCTTCTCCCGGCTGGATGAGGATGGATGTCAGGTCTTCCAAAACTGTAAGTGGATCTTCGGGGCTTAGTGTTAGGTTATTTAAGGGTTTATGGGGTGGGGGGGGTTTAGCTTAGGTTTTGGGCAATGTAAAATAGCTAAATGCACTTTAAAGGGCAATGCCCATACAAATGCACTTTTCAGGGCATTGGGGAGCTTAGGTTTTTTAGATAGGTGGGTTTTACTTTTGGGGGGTTGTTTGTATTTTTTTTTTACAGGTAAAAGAGCTGATTTATTTGGGGCAATGCCCCGCAAAAGGTCCTTTTAAGGGCTATTGCAGTTTAGTGTAGACTAGGGGTTCTATTATTTTGGGGAGGCTTTTTTATTTTTATAGGACTATTAGATTAGGTGTAATTTGTTTAAATATTTGATAATTTATTTTTATTTTGTGTAACTTAGTGGGGGTTTTTGTTGTAATTTAGTTAATTGTATTTCATTAATGTAATTTATTTAATTTTAGTGTAATGTTAGGTTTAACTGTAAGACAGGTTAGGTTTTATTTCACAGGTAAATTTGTATTTATTTTTACTAGGTAGTTAGTAAATAGTTAATAACTATTTACTAATTAATCTACCTAGTTAAAATAAATACAAACTTACCTGTGAAATAAAAATAAAACATAAGCTAGCTACAATGTAACTATTAGTTATATTGTAGCTAGCTTAGGTTTTATTTTACAGGTACAGGTAGCCCTCAGTTTACAGCGGGGTTAGGTTCCAGAAGGAATGGTTGTAAATCAAAACCGTTGTAAATTGAAACCCAGTTTATAATGTAAGTCAATAGGAATTGAGGGAGATAGGTTCCAGGCCCCTCTCAAAATTGTCTTAAGTAACACCTAATACATTATTTTTAAAGCTTTGAAATGAAGACTTTAAATACTAAACAGCATTATTAACCTAATAAAATAATCACACAACACAGAATATATAATTAAACTAAGTTAAATTAACAAAAACATTTGCTAAACAGCATTATAAACCTAATAAAATAATCACACAACACAGACTTCACTTGCATTTTTCTGCCAACAGTTCTTTCTATGCATTCCAATCTGGACTGATTTATAGACAGGAAGATCTTGTTCCTTTGAAATCTGCTCGATAGCTCAGGTCTGGATAAACTGATTAATTTCAGCTTGCTTAGCTTTACTGCAACACAAGCGGACAGCTCCACCTACTGTTTATTTTAATAAATGCTCTGCTTCTCAATGCTTTTCAATAGCAGTCACATGACTGGAAAAAAGGTTGTTATTCTGAAATGGTGTAAATTGAACCGTTGTAAAACGAGGGCCACATGTATTTAGTTTTAAATAGGAATAATTTAGGTATTAATTGTAATTTTTATTTGGAATTATTTTAATTATGTTAAAGTTAGTGGGTGTTAGGGTTACGTTAGGGTTAGGGTTAGACTTAGGGTTAGGTTTAGGGGTTAATAACTTTAGTATAGTGGCGGCAACATTGGGGGCAGCAGATTAAGGGTTAACAAGTGTAGTTAGGTGGCAGTGATTTTGGGGGCAGCAGATTAGGGGTTAATAACAGTAATGTAGGTTGTGGCGATGTTAGGGACAGCAGATTAGGGGTTAATAAGTATATATAGGTGGCAACAACATTGGGGCAGCAGATTAGGGGTTAATAATATTTAACTACTGTTTGCGATGTGGCAGTACGGCGGTTTAGGGGTTAATATGTTTTTTATAGTGGTGGCGATGTCCAGAGCGGCAGATTAGGGGTTAATAATTTTATTTTAGTATTTGCGATGCGGGAGGGCCTCGGTTTAGGGGTTAATAGGTAGTTTATGGGTGTTAGTGTACTTTGTAACACTTTAGTTATGAGTTTTATGGTACAGCTTTGTAGCGCAAAACTCATAACTACTGACTTTCAGGTGGCGGTAAAGATCTTGCAGTTATAGGCTGTACCGCTCACTATTTGGCCGGACAGGAAACTCGTAATACCGGCACTATGGACGTCCCATTGAAAAAGGACTTTTTGAAAGGTGCGGTAGTTACGTTGCGTTACGGCCAAAAAGGTGTGCGGTTCAGCTATACCTACAAGACTCGTAATACCGGCGGTAGTGAAAAAGAGCCATAACGCTGCTTTTTCACTCATAACGCACAACTCGTAGTCTAGCTGACTGTTTTTTCCTCGCCAATTAAAAGGTGGCAAGCTTTTCTCAAAAACCTCAAAATACTTAGAAAACACAGGCATATGAAGATAGAGGCGATCGTAAGATGCTGTACGCAGAAAGTAGCATAATGTGATTTATAATGGCTACAGGATTTCATTTTGTAAGTGCTCCCCTGCTCACTGCTAACTTCGCTTTAAGGGAAACATTTATAAATGTGCGGGTGGACATGCTCCGCTGTAATTAAATGCTTGTGCAATGCCGCCCCCTGCACATTCGCAGCCAATCGACCGCTAGCAGGGGGTGTCAATCAACTCGATCATATTGGATCGGGTTGATTTCCTGCGATGTTTTTCCGCCGCCTCAGAGCAGGCGGACAGGTTATGGAGCAGTGGTCTTTAGACCACTGCTTCATAACTTGTGTTATTGGCGAGCCTGAAACACAGGGCATCAAGCTTCATTCGGCCCCTATGTTGTTATTAAACCTCATAAAGGTGGTGAGTTTATCAACTCTAAAAATATGAAATGCTAAGATGATCCTAACATGACTAGAACATCCAAGCCTGTGTACTGCTGTAAGCAATCACTGTGTAGCATTTTGCAGAGATGGTCCTAACATGACTGGAACCTCCAAGCTTGTGCACTGCTGTAAGCAATCACTGTGTATCATATTGCAGAGATGGTCCTAACATGACTGGAACCTCCAAGCTTGTGCACTGCTGTGAGCAATCACTGTGTAGCATTTTGCAGAGATGGTCCTAACATGACTGGAACCTCCAAGCTTGTTCACTGCTGTGAGCAATCACTGTGTAGCATTTTGCAGAGATGGTCCTAATATGACTAGAACCTCAAAGTTTGTGCACTGCAGTGAGCAATCACTGTGTAGCATATTGCAGAGATGGTCCTAACATGACTAGAACCTCCAAGCTTGTGCACCGCTGTAAGCAATCACTGTGTAGCACATTGCAGGATCAGTAAAATGGCAGTATACTTAAGTAAAAAACACTATTTGTATAGGTAAATTACATTACAATCCAGCAAAATAATGAATATAAATGGTATGTAGGTGCAATTATGAGTTTAATGTCCCTTTAAATGGGCGGTGTACTGTAAAATTGGTTACCCCTTAATGGGCTAGAGTACAAGTGGCGCGCTAATGTTAGCGCAGGATGTGATAAGCAATATCGTGACGAAGCTGACTAGTGCGCTTATTACAAGTTGAAAGTAAACTTCTGCGCTCAAGTGCAAACAAAATGTATATAACATCAGCTTAGCACCAGCTTCCTACCTGAAAGGATTTCAGAGAAAAATTCCTACGAAAATGACTTTTACAGTACGCCGCTCCTGGCTCTACTGTTTGTTTTCCCTAAGCGCATCGGGCACGCTGTCTATTCACAACCGGCCCAATCGCGCCATTAAATTCAATGTAGCTCGCTCCCGCTCTGGTCTGGTAGCAGGAACGAGCTACAGCAAATCATGTCCGCTCGCCTCTTAAGAAATCTACCCCTAGCATTAAAGGGACAGTCAAGTCAAAATTAAACTTTCATGATTCAGATAGGATAAGCAATTTTACACAACTTTCCAATTTATTTTTATCATCAAATTTGCTTTGTTCTCTTGGTATTCTTTGTGGAAAGCTAAACCTAGGCAGGTTCAAGAGCTAATTTCTAAGCCTCTTTTCTCAAAGCATTTTGAGATTGTTAGTTCATATGTGCCCTATAGATAACACTGTGCGAGTCTGCACTGATTGGCTAAAATGCAAGTCTGTCAAAAGAACTGAAATAAGGGGGCAGTCTGCAGAGGCTTAGATACAAGGTAATCACAGAGGTAAAACGTATATTAATATAACTGTGTTGGTTATGCAAAACTGGGGAATTTGTAATAAAGGGATTATCTATTTTTGTAAACAATAAAAATTCTGGAGTAGACTGTACCTTTAAGTGTAAGGGTTAAAAAATTGATACCAAACACAACATAAATACATTAAAATAAAGTATTACACTATAACATAAATACACTATGTGAGAAAAAAAGATATAAATATTAATGTTTTATCTATACTATAATTGCATTTGTAATGTCCGTCACCGTCGACAGTTGCGCACGCATCCTCAATGGAATGTTGGCAGTGCGAGGACAAAAGAATTCACCTGGATGCAGCTTCGCTGCATCCAGATGAATTCCGAAAATGGCAGGGTGGTGAAAGAATCCACCAAAGGTGGAAGGTGGAAGGTGGATTCTTTCACCACCCTGCCATTTTCGGAATCCACCGGGATGCAGCGAAGGCAAACGGAGCATTACAAAAGCAACACCTAATCGCCCACATTAAAGTATTTTTAAAAAAAACTAACCGCCCGCATCAAGTATTAAAAAAAACACCAAAAAAATCCTACACAAAGTATTAACTTTTAAACCGCAAAACCCTCACATTGCAATAAACCTATTTAACCTATTAACCCCTAAACTCCTACATCGCAATAAACCTATTTACCCTATTAACCCCTAAACCCCTACATCGCAATAAACCTGTTTACCCTATTAACCCCTAAACCCCTACATCGCAATAAACCTATTTACCCTATTAACCACTAAACCCCTACATCACAATAAACCTATTTACCCTATTAACCCCTAAACCGCAAAACCCCTACATCGCAATAAACATATTTACCCTATTAACCCCATACACCGCAAAACCCCTACATCGCAATAAACCTATTTACCCTATTAACCCCTAAACCCCTATATTGCAATAAACCTATTTACCCTATTAACCCCTAAACCACTACATCACAATAAACCTATTTACCCTATTAACCCCTAAACCCCTATATTGCAATAAACCTATTTACCCTATTAACCCCTAAACCACTACATCACAATAAACCTATTTACCCTATTAACCCCTAAACCCCTATATTGCAATAAACCTATTTACCCTATTAACCCCTAAACCACTACATCACAATAAACCTATTTACCCTATTAACCCCTAAACCGCAAAACCCCACATCGCAATAAACCTATTTACCCTATTAACCCCTAAACCTCAAAACCCCTACACTGAAATAAACCTATTTACCCTATTAACCCCTAAACCCCTACATCGCAATAAACCTGTTTACCCTATTAACCCCTAAACCGCAAAACCCCTACATCGCAATAAACCTATTTACCCTATTAACCCCATACACCGCAAAACCCCTACATCGCAATAAACCTATTTACCCTATTAACCCCTAAACCCCTACATCGCAATAAACCTATTTACCCTATTAACCCCTAAACCCCTACATCGCAATAAACATATTTACCCTATTAACCCCTAAACCCCTACATCGCAATAAACCTATTTACCCTATTAACCCCTAAACCGCAAAACCCCACATCGCAATAAACCTATTTACCCTATTAACCCCTAAACCTCAAAACCCCTACATCGCAATAAACCTATCAGCCAATAGAATTTCACTTGCTCTCATGCTATTGGCTAGTTTAAATAGCCAATAGGATTTGAGTAGCTTTCCTCCTATTGGCTGATTTGAATTGGAGGAATCAAATCAGCCAAAAGGAATTCAATGCCGCCCCCTGCCCATTCGCAGCCGCTATCAGGGGGTGTCAATCATCCCGGTCGTATCTAATCGGAATGACTAAAAGGTGTCAGAGAAGTTAAGGAACAGCCATCTTACGACCGCTGCTTCGTAACTTCTGTTTCCGGGAAGCCTGAAATTACGGGTGTAGAAAGTAGCAAAAGCTGCTTATTGAATCTACCCCATGGAATAAACTCCCATCAGAGGTGGTAAAGAAGAATACTGGGGGCGGGGGATTTCAAGAATGCCTGTGAGTTTATCTACAAGCTAAATGAGTTGTACTTTATAGGAAATATGGGCGGACTCCTTGTCTGCTGTCACATTAGATGATTCTTCCTACATAGATGTCTCTGTCACTGCTGCCTCTCTCCCCTTCTCTTTTGTCTCTCTCTACCAGTCTCCTAGCTCTCTCTCCTATCTTTCTCCCTCCCTCCCTCATAGCGCTCTCTCTCTTCCCCTCTTTAATAGCTCTCTCTCTTCCCCTCTTTAATAGCTCTCTCTCTCTCTTTATCTCATGTAGCTCACTATCCCCCTCTCTCATTACACTCTCCACTCTCATAATTTCTCTCTCCCTCTCTCATACCTCCGTCCTATCTCATAGCTCCCTCTCTTATTGTGTTCTCTCATTCTCTCACTTATAACTCTTGCTCTTAGCTTTCACTCTTCTTTCATTTTTCTCTCCCTCCCTCTCTCCTTGCTCTTCTCCCTCCTCTCTCTTGGCACTATCCTCCTCTGTTCTAGAATACTCTCCCTCTCTCATAGTTCTCACACTCCTTCTCTCCTAGCACTCTTCTCTCCTAGCTCTCTCTCCACCTCTCATAGTTCTCTCTCTCCTTGTTCTCCCTCTTCTCTCCTAGCACTCTACTCCTCTCTCCTAGCTCTCTCTCCACCTCTCATAGTTCTCTCTCTCCTTGTTCTCCCTCTTCTCTCCTAGCACTCTACTCCTCTCTCCTAGCTCTCTCTCCATCTCTCATAGTTCTCTCTCTCCTTGTTCTCCCTCTTCTCTCCTAGCACTCTACTCCTCTCTCCTAGCTCTCTCTCCATCTCTCATAGTTCTCTCTCTCCTTGTTCTACCTCTTCTCTCCTAGCACTCTACTCCTCTCTCCTAGCTCTCTCTCCATCTCTCATAGTTCCCTCCCTCTTTTCTCCTTTCTCTCCCTCTTCTCTCCTTTCATTCCCTCTTATCTCCTAGCACTCTACTCCTCTCTACTAGCTCTTTCCATCTCTCACTCCCTCTTTCACTCCCTCTTTTCTCTCCTCTCTATCCCACTCTCCTAGTTCTTTCTTAACCTGTCTAAGAGCTTTTGCTCTCACTATCTTACCCAGCCTCCTCTATTTCTCATCTCAATAATCCCCATCCAGCTTTCTCGTTCTTTCGTTTATAATTCCTTCTAATCTTCCTCTCTCTTTCTACTTCCTCTCAGCCTTCTTTTTTCTCCCTTCCCACCCTTTCCCCCTCCCCCCTCCCAGCTCTCTATCATTTCTGGATTATGATAAGAGCTCTCACAGCTGTTGCAGACTCTTGATAGGCTGTGATTACCAGCCTCAGACCCTATTGAGTTATTAATCAATTTGGTGCTTCTTATCTGCACTTAGGGGATAAATATGTCACTTATCAGCACAATAAACATGGAACTGCTGAGCTGAATTAAAGAAGCGTGACTTTCTATTTCAACCTATACTAGCAAATCTGCCCCAAGCAAAATCTGCCCCGCACTTGCCTTAAAACCTTCTCTTTAATTTCACTTCCCACATCACAGTGCTTCCACTTCCCAAAACCTGTTTCCTGCTCCTCTCCCCATCACCAAAATATGCACTTTACTACCTTAAAACCTTCTCTGTGTTCCTGTCTCCTACTAAAATTCTCACTCTACTGAAACTTACTTCTCATTATCACCTAATCTTCACTCCCACATATCCCTGTCTATCACAGCTATCCCAAAATATTTTCTAACACCAAGGGCCAGATTACAAGTGGCGCGCTAAATATCGCTTTCAAGAAAGCGATGTTAGCGCTCCACTCCAATCAGAGACAGCATCAGAAACTCGCACAACAAAGGAGGTAAGTAGCGCAGGGATGGGCAGCAAATATAAATATATATGATTATGTACATATTTATGTTTGTGTATATGTGTATGTACACATATTAACACGTAAATATATATGTATATAAGCATATACATATATATTTACAGGGAACACACAGTTCCCATAGACCGCAATGTAAAGGGACTCCTACCAACTTTAGATCCCAAAATACTGTTATTTATTTATTTTAAAATGCTACACATTTTTTAAAATAAAAAAACTACAATGCCCTCTATTTTAAGGGTATTTTGGTGAACTTTTAGAAAATGAACTGGTTCATTTTCTGAGCGCTAATTGCTAATGCGAGCCACTTGTAATGGCTGGTTGATGATTGCGTGCCCACAAACAAATTTGCCCGTTTGCGGGTGCGTGATAATTTAGTGCTCCACTTGTAATATACTACTTTGTCCTTTGCGCTGTCCCTTGTACTATTGTACCTGTTTCTCAATCTTGCTTCTAAAACCTACTTCCTGCAATCAAACCTACTCAGCCTTTGCTAACACCCTAAATTTTTTAAAAATATTTGCAGAAGTGCAACCGTTTTTGCAACACATATTTTTTTTTAAAAAGACAATACGCTCTCCTAGCCGACATTTATGGACACTCGTTAGGCTACAGATGGGGTCTAGTTGTTTAAGCAAGACCATTGATCTGATAAAAAATCCGCTGGTATGGAAATAAATCTCACAAAATCATTGAGGGCTCTTTTTAAGCATTAAAGGGACAATCTACTCCAGATTTTTTTTTTATATTTTTTTTGTTTAAAAAGATAGATAATCCCTTTATTACCTTTCCTAAATTTTGCATAACCAACACAGTTATATTAATATACTTTTTGCCTCTGTGATTACCTTGTATCTAAGCCTCTGCAGACTGCCCCCTTATTTCAGTTCTTTTGACGGACTTGCATTTTAGCCAATCAGTGCTGACTCATAAATTACTCCCCGCGAGTGAGCACAATGTTATCTATATGACACACATGAACAAGCGCTGTCTAGCTGTTAAAAACTGTCAAAATGCACTGAGATAAGAGGCAGCCTTCAAGTGCGTATACATTAGCATGAGCCTACCTAGGATTAGCTTTCAACAAAGAATACCAAGAGAACAAAGCAAATTTGATGCTAAAAGTAAGTAGGACAGTTGTTAAAACCCCTTCACCACTGGGATTTTCGTAGAAGAACTTGCTCAAAATACCAGAGAATTTTTAGCATTTTTACTATCACTCAATTTAAAGGGACAGTCAACACCAGAATTTTTGTTGTTTAAAAAAAAAAGATTATCGCTTTATTACCCATTCCCCAATTTTGCATAACCAACACTGTTATAGAAATACACTTTTTACCTCTGTGATTACCTTGTATCTAAGCCTCTGCAGACTGCCCCCTTATTTCAGTTCTTTTGACAGACTTGCATGTTAGCCAATCAGTGCTCACTCCAGGGTAACTTCACGTGCATGAGCTCAATGTTATCTATATGAAACACATGAACTAATGCCCTCTAGTGGTTAAAATGCTTTCAGATTAGAGGCAGTCTTCAAGGTCTAAGAAATTAGCATATGAACCTCCTAGGTTTAGCTTTCAACTAAGAATACCAAGAGAACAAAGCTAAATTGGTGATAAAAGTAAATTGGAAAGTTGTTTAAAATTACATTTCCTGGACTTCCGGTAGGCGGGCTTGTGAGGCGGCTGCATCTGAACAGAGCTCCGTGCAGCAGAAAAGGATTTCTCAAAATTTCACCCTATTTTGCCGCCTTGCCCCACACTCTAAGGACTTGTCGGGAGGAATACATCCTTGTCGACTGTATACAGCAGTGTGCAGATCTCACCAACAGATCAGCGACCGGGAGTCCTGATACAGTAACCGCATCTACCGCACCGCCATCTTGGCCACCTCCGCTGCAGACAGGATCCCTGCCACACGAAGTAAGGACTTCTCCATGGAGGTCACAAAACAAAGAAAGGAATTTGCACCACTATGTTCTCGGCTACACGAACAAGGGAGACAAGTGGCCCTACTGTTTCCGGCAAAGCTGAGACTACAAACACCTCATGGACCCAAGTTTTTCCATACTCCTCAGGCCCTGAAGAGCTACTTAGCTACAGAACAGGATCAACATCCAGAGTGAACATACCCCCCACTACTCTTGATCGGCCTGACTTAGCCCATTATGGAATGGGTGGACACTCACTAAATATCCGAACTAACTTATTATTAAAGGACACAGTTCAAAGACTGAAAGAGGTCTACGGACCACACAGATGGACTACTATGGAGAGAGGTCACCTCTGACCTCCAGGGTAATGTTATGCTACTGTAATGCATCACATCTATATAAGGTTGTAAATTGTTTTAGTGTTTTAGTAAGTTTGAATGTTTTAGTTTGTTTTAATTTGTTCACAACTATATGGCAGCTAACCAAACCTAATGATGGAAAGACAAGAGATCTTTGGTAAAACCAATATATATCTGTATTTTTGTTTTGTTGAATGTTTTATATTTGTTTTGAATGATATGACCAGGAATAATGACATGCACAGTAATTTCTTACTGACAAGAGGGGTTGGTGCACTTAGGAACACCTGCTTAGAAGCATACATAGAACCTACAACGACAGCAGAGAGGACAGGGGGACTACCTGCACACTATTATAATCACACCCTACAAAGAATAGACAGGTTTTTCCTCATACGCACACCCATACTCTCTATCAATAACCCAGGCTTTAGGTTTCCACATGCATCACATAGAGTATACTCGACTGACAAATTTGTTCACTTGACAATTCACGCTAGAGAGAATGGGGAACAGAGAGATGAAAAACATCTGAGTAACAGAAAGACGCACGCAATGATAGGGAACTGTACTTTCTTGCAAAAGAGCATCTCCACAAGGCTAGAAACCATTCCAAAGCTCAGACAACAAATCAGACAAAACTGTTAGAATGTTGCCGAAAATTGCTCATACAATGTTGAAAGATATCTTGGTCATGTTTTGGTCAACTCGTAAGTCATACAGAAAACTTGATGTCATACTCTACTCCCCCTCCCTCTCTCTCTCTCCCCCCCCCCCCCCCGCTGCCCCCTCTCCCCCTTTTTTTTTTTTTTTTTTTTTTTTCTTTCTCTCTCTCTCTCCTCACCCAACATAACACAAACATGTAACTATGCCTCTTAAGGTGATAACGTGGAACGTGGGGGGTCTTAATACACCCATCAAACGTAAGGCGGCCCTTAATCATCTTAGAAAATTAGGAGCAGACATTGTAATGTTACAAGAGACGCATCTCACAGATGTAGAACATCAGAAGCTACAGAGAGAATGGGTAAAGCAAGTAGTTTTCCGATCACACACCAGCGCCAGTCGGGGTTTAGCCATAATGTTTGGGAAGAGAGTGACAGTTGATGTGAAGAATGTACATCCAGATCCCAACTGCAGATATATCATAGTTGGAGCAACAATAGACTACACATTCTGTAACTTATATGCACCTAATCACAGAGACATGAAGTTCTGGCAAGACCTGATAAAGTCCTTAGCCCCTTATATGGGATCCAAATTGATAATAGGAGGGGACTTTAATATCTCCCCCACACATACATTAGACAGGCTATGGCTGGAAACATTTAGAATCAGAGACCCCAAAAAGAATTATAAAGCCAAATACGAATCTAAGATATTTAATATGTTCTATAGGGACACTAACACCTGTGACATATGGAGGCTACATAACCCAGAAGGCAAGGAATACACATGTCTGTCTAAAGCCAAACATACACTTTCCAGGATAGACCTATTTCTAATAGCCAATAACCTATCTAACGAAATACAGAGTTGTAGAATACATGATATCTTAATCTCAGATCACGCCCCGGTAGAACTAACGTTGAGAACAATCAAACACCACACTAACAGGAACACACTTCGTTTCCCCGCATACTTAGTCAAATCAGAATCGTTCGTTAAATTTTTACAACACTCTTGGACAGATTATGTAACAGACAATGCAATACATGTAGACAACCCTACACTCTTCTGGGAAGCAGCCAAAACAGTGCTGGCAGGCAACATAATCTCATACGTAGCGAAAGTAAAACACAAAACCCAATACAGACATAGGACCTTGCAGGAACGGCTAGGACAAGCCTACCTCCAATTCCTTCAAACAGGGTCGAGAACAACATATGATAACTACATAGTAGCTAAAACAGATCTAGAAACATTTACGAATCAGCAAGCAGCGGCAGGACTGTTGAAAACAGCGGGTAGACTATATAGATTTGGAAGCCGGGCGGGCAAACTGTTAGCGACTCTGACCAAACCACACACCGTAAAGACTGGAGTAACCGCCTTACGCTGGAAAGACAAGACATATAACAACCCCGAAGACATAGTTAGGTGTTTTAAAACATACTACACACACCTTTACACCAAGCAAACACCGACACCAAAAGAGACAATAGCTCAATTTTGGAGCTCAGTAGAGTTACCCCAAATTAGTTCAGATCAAAAAGATGCACTAAACGCCACAATCACACAGGATGAAATATCCACCACCATCAAAAGTCTCCCCATAGGCAAGACACCAGGCCCAGATGGTCTCCCATCCGAGTTCTACAAAGCCCTGCAGCCGCAATTATCCGCGACACTCATCAAAGTATTTAACACATTGATGCTAACAGAAGCACAACCCTCTAAGGAGTCACAGCGGCTCACATCACATTGATCCCCAAACCCGGCAAAGATCACTCGCTACCAGAGTCTTTCAGACCGATATCGCTCCTAAACGTGGACTATAAGCTGTTCACTAAAATCATGGCAAATAGGCTGCGGACGATCCTGCCGGATCTGATCCACCCAGATCAAACGGGCTTTGTGTTCAAGTGCACCTCAGTGGTGAACCTCCGCAGGGTCCTGCATGTCATAGAACATTACTGGACAAAGGGGAGAGAAAGTGCCACACATGCCTCACCGGAAGCCTTCCTGTTGTCCTTAGACGCAGAGAAGGCTTTCGACCGGGTAGAATGGCCACACTTGATGGACTCAATGCGTAGATTCGGTTTTGACGGCCCATTTCTGGGGGTGTTGAATAAAATTTATGACAAACCGGTGGCGCGGATTCTATCCAACGGACTCTTTTCAGGAGATTTTCCCCTTCAAAGAGGCACCAGGCAGGGATGCCCCCTGTCCCCGCTGTTGTTCAACTTGGCGTTGGAGCCGTTTGCAATAAAGCTCAGACACACCTTCCCGGGAATTGTAATTAAAGGAGTCCCCCTCCACCTGGCGCTATACGCGGATGACATGTTGCTATTCGTGAGCTCTCCACGAACACACATTCCCAACATCCTCCGAACAATAACCGACTTCGGTAGCTTCTCAGGGTATAAGATAAATACCTCCAAATCTGAGGTAATGTGGCTCAATAAACACCCTCACTCTACACATGACTTCCCTTTTGTGGAAGTAACAGAGAGACTGACATATCTAGGCATTCACCTGCATAGAGACCCCTCCAAAATCTACAAACTAAACATCTCAGAAAAAGGTACCCAAATCGCTTCCCAGCTATCCAACTGGCTCAATCTCCCTCTGGGATTGTCAGGTAGGATTAGCCTGGTCAAAATGACGATATTGCCTAAAATACTCTACCCCCTGCTCATGCTACCATTCCTCATGACCAAGACAGATATACAGTTGCTCAACCGAGCAGTATCTCAATTCATTTGGAAAAAGGGCAAACCGAGAATAGCAATAGAGAAACTGCAACTTCCATACTCGGCGGGAGGACTGGGTCTCCCAAATTTCAGACTGTATAACTGGGCGGCTTTGGCCCGTCTGGTCATGGACTGGCAATTAAACACAGGTCATTTCGGGGATGCCAGCCTTGAAAAGGCGATGGTGACACCTGTGGCGCTGTCTTATCTACCATATGGGGACCGAAAGACGCTCCCGCCGGAGGTACACAACAATGTGCTGTACGCAGACCCACTTAAGGCTTGGCAAAAAATCCATAAATACCTGAAAACGGGCATGCCCTCCCCAAAATACATCCCGTTAATCGGAAACCCAGATTTTCCAGCCGGGAATGATCAAGGACCATTCCGAATCTGGAACAGAACCGGCCTCAAAATGGTTGGTGACGCGCTAGACACGCTACAACACACGGTACGGTCGTTTCAAGACTTAAGAGATAAATATCAAATCCCAAACAAACACTTTTATGCCTACTTACAACTGCGCCACTATATAACGTCAATGCAATCCTCTAACACGGGATTTTGGGATGCATCACCCTTTGCAGTTTCACAAACACTTTTCAGGGCAGGGGCCTTCTCTTTGTCCCATATATACACACGACTGATACAACAAGGGGAGTCCCAGATCCTAAGTAACATAGCAGCCAGGTATAACAACGACTGTTCAACAGAAATAACGACACAAGACATCAAGGAGAGCCTAGAACACGTACAACAAGCGACAGTAGCAGTGTCACACAGAGAGGCACAGGTCAGAATCCTACATATGGACTACATTACACCTCATAGACTATCAAAATGGAATGCTTCAATCTTGGATAGATGTGTTAAATGTAACTCAGAGGCTCCATCACTTCACCATTACTTTTACACCTGCCCGAAGATTAGGAGGTTCTGGAGTCACTGTCAATACTGGCTTAAAACTACACTACACATAGAAACAGTAATAACAGAGGTAGAAATCTTCATGCTAAAATGGGAAGACCCACACAAAAGAATACACAAATTCCTTACATTATACACTATCCTAGCTAGGCAATGCATTCTCATAAGATGGTTAACTAGACAGGCCCCAACAGTAGCACAACTGAAACACCTGCTGCTTAAACAACTTTTTGTGGAACAGTATGATGTCCGACTAGACACAAAACGTAGACTGCGTCCCTTCTTGAGGAAATGGTGGCCATTTTTAGACTCACTGGACCTAGCTATTCGAAACCAGGTGTTGAAACCTTTTGCTCATCTGGAAGCAATGCAACAGATAGAGATGGGAGGAGGGACAGAACATGCGGGGCAGACCACACAGAATCGAGAACCTTTTGAGGTGATGTTATTCTAAGGGGGGGGGGCCTTGGGGGGGGGGGAGAGAGAGGAGAGAAACCTACTCAGAAATTTCCTTTTTTTTTTTTTTCCCCGTCCACTCCCCTTTTTACCACCCCCCCCAACCTATCCAAACTATCCAACCTCTCCTATCTATCTCCCATTGGATACGAAACTGTTCACAGTTAAACCACCTATGGACACCTGGTCAAAGTATTTGTATTTGTAGAAAGTTAATTCATATGTTTTAAATGTTTTAAGTGTTAAAAAAAAAAATATTTTTAAGGAATGGAGTGCGCAATGATAAACTGAGACCCGAGATATGGACATTACCTTTGAGATATGCCTCTCCTACAATGACTTTTGATCACTCACACCTGAATGCTCACACCTGTGTATTGGACCTCAAACAGCCGTGTAACTGCACAAATGTTCACTTGAAGTGATTATTGTCTATATGTAACATGATCAGTGTGAAAATGTTGTAACACTCGATTCCTTTAATAAAAACGAATTTAAAAAAAAAAAAATTACATTTCCTATTTAAATCATGAAACTTTTTTTGGACTTGACGGTCCCTTTAAACTTTTTTTTTATTTACCTATCAAAAATACATATTTTTTTATAGACAACCCAAGGTATTGATCTAGGCCCAGTATATTTCACACGGCCATGATATTTGGTTAGCGCACATCAAGTTTTGCACAAAAAGCCTCCGTCTAGCAGTTTATGCTCGAGTGGGAGCGATAAATATCCCTCCACTCGTATTCTAGCCCTTAATCAGGGATGGGTACAAATCTCTTTGAATTTTGCTATCTTCAAGTGGCAGCGTTTTTTCAGCGGGATATTAGTTTTACACATAAGTCTTATTAACTTTAGGACAATAACTAATTTGCCTCCCTAACAATTTTTTTTGTTGTTGTTGCCTTCTGAGTTTTGATTTATTTTCTGCCTTTCATTTGTCCCCTTTCTCAAATGTCCCCTTCTTATTCCTGCCACTCTCTAAATCGTCTTAATCTCTTTATACCTTTCTTTTTCTCCCATTCACCACCACAATACGTTATCGACCCTTTCTTTCTCATTTTCTTTTCATTCTTTGTAGTGTTAATATCTGTTGGCCATTGTTGTTTGTCTTTTTTATTTATTCTGTAATGCTATACATGAATCCTGATTATTTATGTTTCTTTTTCCGTTGTTCTTGGAGTTTCTACCTTGACAACAGTGTGTTGCCCAAAAGGATGTTTCCTACATTTAAATATATGAAGGCGATGCATTATTATCATTTATTTGAATAGCGCCACAACATTCCGTAGCGTTATAGGCATAATGGTTTGTGGTAAGATTCAATTACAGCACAGACTAAACAAAACTAGCACAGAGGGTGGTGAGCCCTGCTCCATAGAGCTTGCAGTCTACAGGCTGCGGGTGCAGAGACATAAGGTTTGGGGTAGCTTGTCAAGGCAGTTCACGTTTTATTTTTGGTAGGATGAAAAATATGGGGAGGTTGTAAGCCTCTTAGAATTGGTGGGTTTTTAAAGAGGACCTGAAGCTATAGAGGGTAGAGACAGTCTGATGGAGTGGGGTAGAGAGTTACAGAGGACAGGAGCAGCCCATGAGAAGTCTTGAATGCGGGAGAGTTGTTGGTCGAAGGTTGATCGAAGAGGGTGGGTCAGGGAGTATTTGGAGATGAGTAAGGAAATATAATTGTTAGTGAAGCTGTTGAGTGTTTTGTAGGTTTGGTTTTATACTTTGAATTGTTTTTCTAGATGGTATGGAGAGCCAGTATAGAGCAGGGGAGCTAATGTAGATTGGTGGATTAATGGTAGTCCATTAATATATATATTTATATATATATATATAGAGAGAGAGAGAGAGAGAGAGAGATAGATAGATAGATAGATAGATAGATAGATAGATAGATATTAATATAGAACACGTTTGCTACAATTCAATTATTATAAGTAAAACACGATCGCGCAGAACTTGTGAAAGAAACAAAAACACCGCCATTAAAAGTAATGACGGTGTTTTTTTTAAAGCCTCCTCCGTCTGGTCAAAGGTGGTAAAGTCTGAGCAGCAGACAGCAGCAGTTTAGATAAAAGGGAAGCGGAGGGCGCACTGTGACACAGTGTGTGTGTGAGTGTGAGGGAGCGGCTGGAGGCCTGGAGCCGAGAGCGTACAGTATCAGGGCACACACCAGGCAGCAGCCCCAGCATGGAGTGGTCGTGGTCGCCGCAGTGGTCAGTGGAGGACTCGGCAAGCCAGGCCATTCAGCCAACTACAAGCATCAGGTGTGCAGCCACTCCAGGGGAGCCTTGGTTGGAGGAGGACAGGAGCCAGGAGGAGGAGGACAGGAGCCAGGAGTGGAACAGGTAGACAGGAGTGGTCTTGCAGGTGCAGGTCGCGCAGGTTAGTTCATGCGTGAGTGACAGACATAGACAGTCAGTCTGACACACTGGAACTGACACTGACTGGACTCGAGTGATGTCACGCTGGAGTCTGGACCCTTTAATGCATTAGAAAATACTTGAGGCTTGCCAAAAGTCTTAGGGGCCGATTTATTAAGCTGCGAATGCAACTGGAAACAAAAGTTAAGAAGCACTCCTCCGCCACCTGTGAGGCGGCGGACAACAGTCATCCCGAACATTTACGATCGGATAATTGACACCCCCTGCTAGCGGCCAATGTGCAGGGGGCGGAATTGCAGAAGCGTTTCCCAAGAAATGCTTGTGCAATGTTAAATGCCGACAGCGTATGCTGTCGGCATTTAGCGATGTCGGGCGGACATGATCTGCTTCAGCGGATCATGTCCATCCGACATTTCAGAAATCTACCCCTTAGACTTTAATAGGCATTTGTCTTATTATTGCTAGGTTTTTTCAACTACAGTATGGTGATGTTTTTTTTTTATTTATGCAAAGATTATTATTATTATTATTTGTAGCACTAGCACTGCAAGAGTTTTTACTGTAAAATATAGAAAAATAGCAAATTCTGCTATGTGGTCCATACACATTTATTACTAATAAATGAACAGGATTTAAGTTTCACTATATATATGAGAGAAAATGAAGGTTTCAACAGCGCAATTAATTTCTGTGCTACAACATAAAACATAACATATAAAAACAGTTCATACATATGACATATAAATACAATAAAAATAGTAAGAATAGTTCAAAGATCAGTATTAGTGATCATATTTTCTGTGAATCTGAAGAATCTAATAGAAATATTAGGTGGAATAATATTCCCCTTACCAGAATATACCTCAATCCAATGAGGTAAGTTGCCGCAACTTGTATATATATATATATATATATATATATAATAGAATGTATTTCTTGCTGAAAAGCTGTTTACATACAGTACATATAATTAATGAGTATTATCCTGAATTTTGCTAAACCATGTACACCACATTAACCTCAATGTGATTTTAACATGGGGTCACAAATATTAAACAAGGTTCAAGGGCGTATAATAGAATGTATTTCTTGATGAAAAGCTGTTTACATACAGTACATATAATTAATGAGTATTATCCTGAATTTTGCTAAACCATGTACACCGCATTAACCTCAATGTGATTTTAACATGGGTTCACAAATATTAAACAAGGTTCAAGGGCGTATTATGGCCTAGGCCAACAAGGCCAGTGCCTAGAGCGACAGATTTGGGAGGGGCAGTACATCTGCCCTATCCTCTCTCTAAAAGACAGCACACAGTACAGTGAGCAATAAAGTGCAGGCTTTTACAGAGAAGACAAGGCACATGCGCTGATTAAGGTTGCTCTTCACAGGCAGTGCTCCTTTAAAGGGACACAGAACCCAAAACATTTTATTTTGTGATTCAGATAGAGCATGCAATTTTATGCAACTTTCTAATTTACTCCTATTATCAATTTTTCTTTGTTCTCTTGCTTTCTTTATTTGAAAAATAAGGCATCTAAGCTTTTTTTTGGTTCAGAACCATGGAAAACACTTGTTTATTGGTGGGTGAAGTTATCCACCAATCAGCAAGAACAACCCAGGTTGTTCACCAAAAGTGGGCCGGCATCTAAACTTATATTTTTGCATTTCAAATAAAGATACCAAGAGAATGAAGAAAATTTGATAATATGAGTAATTTAGAAAGTTGCTTAAAATTGCATGCTCTATCTGAATCACAAAAGAAAAAATGTGGGTTCAGTGTCCCTTTAAACCTTTGCTTCATTTAGAGCCGCCAGCATTTTTGCCGTGGAAGCGTTCTTGGTGAGAAACTTGCCCGGGTATATGCTTCCAAGGTGAGGCTGGAGGAGAAGACCTTGTGCCGATGTATTGGGTCTGCGAGCGCAGTGCTTATTGCAGGTCTTAGTAACTAACAGACTGGATGCGTCTGTGCACTGCTTAGATCAGCTTGTGATGTCTAATCATAAACTCTCAATGCTAATGTATGTTAGCTACTAATAGCTTTCTCTGCATTCATGTGATGTCTAATCATAAACTCTCAGCGCTAATGTATGTTAGCTACTAATAGCTAGCTTTCTCTGCATTCATGTGATGTCTAATCATAAACTCTCAGCGCTAATGTATGTTAGCTACTAATAGCTAGCTTTCTCTGCATTCATGTGATGTCTAATCATAAACTCTCAGCTCTAATGTATGTTAGCTACTAATAGCTTTCTCTGCATTCATGTGATGTCTAATCATAAACTCTCAGCGCTAATGTATGTTAGCTACTAATAGCTAGCTTTCTCTGCATTCATGTGATGTCTAATCATAAACTCTCAGTGCTAATGTATGTTAGCTACTAATAGCTTTCTCTGCATTCATGTGATGTCTAATCATAAACTCTCAGCGCTAATGTATGTTAGTTACTAATAGATAACTTTCTTTGCATTCATGTGATGTCTAATCATAAACTCTCAGCGCTAATGTATGTTAGCTACTAATAGCTTTCTCTGCATTCATGTGATGTCTAATCATAAACTCTCAGCGCTAATGTATGTTAGCTACTAATAGCTTTCTCTGCATTCATGTGATGTCTAATCATAAACTCTCAGCGCTAATGTATGTTAGCTACTAATAGCTAGCTTTCTCTGCATTCATCTGATGTCTAATCATAAACTCTCAGCGCTAATGTATGTTTGTTAGCTACTAATAGCTTTCTCTGCATTCATGTGATGTCTAATCATAAACTCTCAGTGCTAATGTATGTTAGCTACTAATAGCTTTCTCTGCATTCATGAACCCACAGAGTAAATAGTAAACGGACACTTAAAAAGTTTAATTACTTGAATGATGGAAATTACTGTATGTTGTTGCATGTAAAGGGAAGTGATTGATTCAAAGTGTATTCTTCTTTCCCTCCCTTCCTCTCTCACTTCTTTCCATTCTCCCTCCTTCCTCAACTCCCTTCCTTCCTCAACTCCCTCCCTTCTTTCTTTCCCTCCCTCCCTTCTTTCTTTCCCTCCCTCCCTCCCTTCTTTCTCTCAACTCCCTCCCTTGCTCCCTTCTTTTACTGCTTTCTTTCCTTCCCTTCATTCCCTCCCCCTTTTCTCTTCTCTCTCTCTCTCTCTCTCTACTTAGGGCAGCACAAAACCTAAATACGCCACTGACAAGGTTACAATCTGTCTGTTGAATTTCATGATTCAGATAAAGCAGCAATTTTAAAATTTTACGCTACTTTCTAATTTACTCCTATTATCAATTTTTCTTCGTTTTCTTGCTATCTTTATTTGAAAAGCAGGAATGTAATTTTAGGAGCCAGCCCATTTTTTTGGTTTAGTACCTGTGTAGCGCTGCTGATTGGTGGCTACATTTAGACACCAATTAGCAAGCACTACCCAGGGTGCTAAACCAAAAATGGCCCGTCTCCTAAGCTTTACATTTCCGCTTTTTCAAATAAAGATAGCAAGGGAACAAAGAAAAATTGATAATAGGAGTAAATTCAAAAGTTGCTCAGAATCACATTTTCTATCTGAATCATAAAAGCAGAAATTTGGGGTTAGTAGCCCTTTAAAGTATACTATATAAGCGCATTGATTGTCAACTGCAGAATAATATGTAGATTTTTTTTAGAAATTGAATCTAATCTTCTTGTCTTGTAATAGAAAAAACAAGCAAAGAAAAGTGAAGAAGATTTGCTGTGCATTGATTGAATCGCATCCTAATGCTTCCAAAAGTACAGATTCCAGAACAGCTTAGATGGATTGTACTGTGATGCTCTGAAGAAACAGCCTTATCTGCTACACTTCTAGTAAGAGAGAGTTCAGTGATCTCAAATTGTATTGTTAAAGGGACAGTCTACACTAAAATTGTTATTGTTTAAAAAGATAGATAACGTCTTTACTACCCATTCTCCAGCTTTCCACAACCAACATTCTGCCTGTTACTAAGCCACTTATCACATGTTTTTTTATTTGCCATTCATAACAGGAGACTGCTAGTTCATGTGGGCCATATAAATAGCATTATGTTGATGCACGAGGAGTTATTTAAGAGTTAGCACTGATTGGCTAAAATACAGGTCTGTCAAAAGAACTGAGATAAGGGGGCAATCTGCAGAAGCTTAGATACAAGGTAATCACAGAGGTAAAAAGTGTATTAATATAACTGAGATAAGGGGCAGTCTGCAGAGGCTTAGATACAAGGTAATCACAGAGGTAAAAAGTGTATTAATATAACTGAGATAAGGGGCAGTCTGCAGAGGCTTAGATACAAGGTAATCACAGAGGTAAAAAGTGTATTAATATAACTGAGATAAGGGGCAGTCTGCAGAGGCTTAGATACAAGGTAATCACAGAGGTAAAAAGTGTATTAATATAACTGAGATAAGGGGCAGTCTGCAGAGGCTTAGATACAAGGTAATCACAGAGGTAAAAAGTGTATTAATATAACTGAGATAAGGGGCAGTCTGCAGAGGCTTAGATACAAGGTAATCACATAGGTAAAACGTGTATTAATATAACTGTGTTGGTTATGCAAAACTGGGGAATGGATAATAAAGGGATTATCTGTCTTTTAAAACAATAACAATTATATTGTAGACGGTCCCTTTAATGTGGGTTTCTAATAATCAAAGCATTGTCCTTCATGTTAGCTAAACCATTTCAGTGTGACAAATCCAGTAAATGTACGAGGAAACTGAATATACATGTGCATAATATGACGTATTACTACACTGAAAACATTTTTTATTTTCGCGAACGCACGGTGTGTTTTGTGTAAACACGCTTTAAAGACAGGTCCACCGCTGCCTACCTCGCAGCTCAGTGGTGATGTCTGCGGACGTTTGCTGAAGCTGCGAACCCTATTATAAGTGAGACACATCACCACTCATCAGCACAACAAGGTTCAGACCACTTGTTTAGAATATATCAACAGACCGATGGGGTGCGAGCCTGGTGAACCCAAACAGGCAACGTTTTGTCAATCTGGCAATGTTTTGAATATAAGGGCAGGCCTTTCTTTCTCTTTCTTTATCTCTCTCTATGGGGCCTATAGCTCTATAACCTGTCCGTCTGCTCTGATGAGGCGGACAGACATCGCCGCAATTCAACTCGATCGAATACAATCGGGTTGATTGACACCCCCTGCTGGCGGCCGATTGGCTGCGAATCTGCAGGGGGCGGCGTTGCACCAGCAGTACACAAGAGCTGCTGGTG